>NW_027267996.1:0-25737 GCF_963676685.1 Mytilus edulis
AGTATAAAAAAGTATAAATTAATGTTGATTATTTATTTTTGAACTTTGCCATATGTCAAACACACATGTTTTCTTCTGACACTGACACATGGTACCATAAAAATATTCTTAAAAAGATGTTAAAAGATTTTATGTAATGACTTTATTTGTTTAGTGATATAAATAAGAAGTTATTAATACAGTTCGATCCTATTATTGAAATTTACAACTGAGTTATTTTACATAACATTATTTCTATAATACTCAATCGAGACTCAGTTTCAGTCATTTGAAAAGTTGAAGTCAAATAAGCAATACCATGAATTTCATATTGGGAATCAGGAGCTTTTATGCTATTGGATAAATCATTTGAACACAGGAAAATTGGGAAAAATTGCTGCTTTGCATATTTCAATTATCTTACTGACATTTTTAATTATGAACACACATAGTCACAGTGATTTTCCCAGGCTGACATATGATAATTTTTACCTGTCTGGATTACAAGCTATTAGGTCTGAGAAATGGTTTCAGTGTATAGGATTTGTTGAGAAGGGCTATAGAGAGTAGAAAACTATACAAGGGAACAATAATTGACTGCCGATTGAAATGCAATGGAGGCCAAATGATTGACGATCATTTTCTTTTCAAAAGTTCCAATGATTCTAACAGTTTATTTAAAGCGAATTTCTTTGAAAGGATGGTTCAAGAGTCCACATTGCTTGAAAAAGTGCCAGGCACAGGAGTTAGGCATTGAAAATATAGTAAATTCTGAATTGACAAAGAATTTGAAAGTTTGTACCATACATCTATCTTCAATTGTGTTATAAACAGGTATATATATATATATATATAACATTTATTAAAATTAAAAGTTATAGTGTTGACCTAAGCTTACTTGCATATTTATACCTTATATTTTATAATGCTAAAAATAAGAAATAAAATGTTACTTATCCAAAAGTTTCATTTTCTTTCTATATTTGAATACGTTTTCTTAGGTGTTTAAAGGATTTCCAACAGGAATTACCTTTAGTCCACATACACCCTTGAAATAATAATTGATTTTTCATTTCATGCTCGATGTTTGAAAAAATATTTAACTCTTTAGTTTCATTAAGTAATATTTTTTACAGCATGTTAGAATTTTGCTTCTTTGTGCTAGTCCTTTCAAACCCAGGCTATTATTAAAAAAAATCCTCGAGAATCTGTATTTATAAGGCTGTTGGAATTTTAAATATAGTAAAATTTAACAGTTTTTTTTCAAATCATTAAATAAGTGGTGTGATATAAAAATTGAAAGAAAAATCCAGTACATCAGTAATTTGGATTTGAACTACAGCAAAAAAAAGTTGAACTTAAATTAAAAGCATTCTTTCAACAATTACAACTCTTCATTTCCTACTGAACTTTTTTTTTTCATTCCCATTGGATTAAAATTATGAAAGACTTCCATTCACAAGAAAAAAATCAGAATTAAAGAAGAAAATATGAAGCTGTATTTATAATGCCAAACTCCAATTTCTTTGACTTTTTGATCATTTTAGATTTTGCTATGCCATTGTCAGTTTGTTGTCAACTTATGAGTTAGATTATCACTTTGGTGTCCTTTGCCTCTTTTTTTCAGGCATATTTCAAGTTTGTCCACTGCCATTTTCAATCTTATGTGTTAAAAAAACTATGAAAAAGTCAGTCAAACTATGAATAATATTGGTCAATCTGGTTTTTTATCATCTGTTTTCAGTTAGAAAGATATACAGATGCAGCATGTGCAGCATATACCTATTTCCTGAGGAACCCAGGAGATGAAGATACAGTAGCAAATATCCATTCATACAGACAAGACTTCAAAGTTAAAGATGAGGACTTTAAGGATTTGGAGAAAAAACCTTATCAGGTATGGAATAAAAGTGACCTCAGGGACCTTAAAAAAGATTTTTTACATCTAAAAGATCATAAACAATTTCTTAGTAATTATGTTTACTATTTAAATCATTTTCGGTAGTTTATTTTCTTTGTAAACAATAGTCCAAATCTCAGAAAAAAAATTCTAAGGCCAAAAAATATAATATGTGTGTTTCTTATTACATCTTTGAAAAAATAGGGTAGGTAGGATTTTTTTTTATTTGACCATTTGTTTTACATTAAGTCTTTGGGAGGGACATTCTGACTTCAACAGTGCTTATGGAAAAAAATAACAAAAAAAACTTAAGGGTAGGCTATGTTTTTATGCCCCACCTACGATAGTAGAGGGGCATTATGTTTTCTGGTCTGTGCGTCCGTCCGTCCTTCTGTCCATCTGTTCGTTCGTTCGTTCAGGTTGAAGTTTTTGGTCAAGGTAGTTTTTGATGAAGTTGAAGTCCAATCAACTTCAAACTTAGTACACATGCTCCTTATGATATGATCTTTCTAATTTAATTGCCAAATTAGACTTTTGACCCCAATTTCACGGTCCACTGAACATAGAAAATGATAGTGCGAGTGGGGCATCTGTGTACTGGGGACACATTCTTGTTTAGTTTAAAAGAAAGGGAGGGTAGAGTAATAGGAAACACATATCTTTTTTTTGTGCATATCAAAATATGAAGTGAAATAAAAAAAAAAAAGTCCTTTTTAGATTTTTTTTCTGGACTCTTATGTTTTCTGTTTGATTAAAAGTTTATGCTGAATTAAAACATCTATTTGTATGTATAAATAAGGCTGCATATCTTTTGGGACATCAAACCAGGAAAGTGGAATGCTACATGTATGTTTTAATACTGGTATTCCTCATGTCATGATGCACTTTTCCCCATTAAATCACAATTGCATATTACTACGTACATGATATGCTAATGGAAAACATTTTCTATTCAGCATTTAAGAAAAAAGATAAAAATCAGCTGTTTTGCATGTAAGCACATGGAGCAGTCAATTACAAGACTGCAACCATTATAAGAAAGAGAAATTAAGTCTCCTGTATAATTTTAATGGTTGTGGGGGACAAGTTTACCAGATTTTCTCTTTCAGTTGTTCATGTAACATAATCAAATTATCTGGTCCATCTAAATTTGTCAAAAGGATAAAATAAATTTACATTTAAAACACATGTAAAGGAATAAAGATTATAGATTTTATAATCAAAACTCAGTATATTATATTCATATTAGCACCACATAAGTATGGTCATGTTCAGTCTCCAACCTGATAAATTCAGTGTCATCTACAGTATGTTAAATAAGTCATAGAGAAGATACATTAAATATGTAAAGATGAGAAGATACATTAAATATGTAAAGATGCAGAGGAATAAAGTTTTTTACCCATTCGTCAGTGAACTGGTTTTTTTTCATGCTTATTAAAAAACTTTTAATCAGATTGCCACCTTGTTAGTATATTTGATCACATAAGATATTTTTAGGACACTATATATATATATATATATATATATATATATATGTCTAAGGTCAAGGTCATGGGGTTATAATAAAACTAATTTATGCTGGAAAGTGGTTTCCTGATTCTGAATCAAATTCTGTATATGATTACATCTTTACATGTTCATGTGGTTACATACAATAAGAGGATTGAGACATATTGATTTGATTTTGTGGTCACTAAATTTGAGGTCAAGGTCATACTTACTAAGAATAGACCAAGACAAATTTCTGTAAAAGAGTTTCTGGATTATAGCTCCAATATCCTTATATGGAAATCAGAATCATATATATGGTCACACTTAAGAATATTGGTGTTCATTATAGTTCATTATGTCAAGTTAATAGGAATATATTGTGAAATAGAAGAGTAGGGAGATCCCTATTTGGTTTTAATCTATACATCCAATGTCAAGGTCGCAGTTACTATTAAATGAATTTTGATAGAAGGCTTAGGTTTAATAATATTCCAAAGTTATACCCCTTTGTTATATGAATTTACTTTTCAATTCCTTTTGAAAATTGAAATAAATACTTACTGCTTGAAAGCCTTGTTTCATTTTTTTTTGTTTTTTAACTTATAACAAGACAAATCTCTTATAACATGTATAAGATAAGTGGTAAATTTATTGTAGGATTACAGAATAAAAGGAGAGAATGCCTATGACCAGGATGATTGGACTAATGCAATAGAATTGATTGAGCTAGCTATTACAGAATACTACAAAGAAGAAGAGAGGTGCCGAGTAGAATGTGAAGGACACTTTGACCACCAGTCATTCCCAGACTTTATCCAGGCTATAGCTGGTAAGTTAAAATTTTGGAGGTTGTGAGTTCCAACCCCTCTCATACTGGTGCACTTAACTCCAATCTTAATCGATTAGGATTGTCAGTTTTCCAATCCAAGATCGTATTTTTCCTCCACTAATTAAAAGCTGACAGCCACAAAATAGCTCATAAAAACACATTAAAAAAAAAGAATTAAAAAAAAATTTGAACAATAAGATTCAAGACTACCAAAGCTGAATTTTCAACTGTTTGATGTCTAAACAATATTGTTTACTTATATAATCACTGCATTTCTACAAAGTTTATAGGACATACTTCATGTTCATCAGATGGAGGATAATCGTTATATCTAAGCTTCTAGTTAACTTAGTTTGTTAGTCTGTCTATCTTCATTTGATTTTTTTTTGTTACAGTATATTGTTCTTGCATATATTCATCTTGTGACTTTCTAAAATAATTCCAAATGCTTTCAATTATCCTGCATCCAAACTTTTTCCATACCAAACATAGACAATCTTTAATTTTTCAAACAAACTTCAATCAAGCGTTATTGAAAATAAAAAATATGAGAAAATACCTCATAATAGATGAAAAGAGTTTAATGTCAAATTGTGTTTGTCTTTTTAATCAAAAGCAATTTTTTGTCCTAGAAAAAAAAATCTTCTTTTTGTCTGCATTAAAAAATTCAGACTAACAAATTTCTTCCATTTATAAAAATATTTTATAGTTTCTATGATTTTATTAAAGGCAATTGTCTAGATTCTAAAAAACCCAACTGTTATTTTTTTATAATTTAATTTTGGATGTAACGTGTCTTCTGATTGGATTAACGTTGTTATGGTTATCTGCTCATAGACATAATTTTGTCATGTGACCATCAACGTTTTTTCATGGTTTATTTTGGTTTAAAATGGATTTTAGAATTAAATTATAAGAAATGACTGTAATATGTTTTCTGTCTATTCGAAATAACATAAAAAATGTGGTGCACACTTTAAAATAACCCGCTACGCCAGTTATTCAGTGTTCATCACATTTTTGATGTTATTTTTTCATAGACAGAAAAAATATTACAGTCATTCTTTAAAAAAATACAATTGCTATATTTAAGTATATAGGTTAAAAAGAAATCAAGGACAAGTGCCTTTGAAATTCAGTTGAAAGTAATATTTGAAGAAAAATGTCTATGATCTTTTATTGTTTGAATTAATGTCTTTGTTGACAGCTTTCTGAAGGCTTTTGATTGTACATCTATGAAGATTTGACTTTTTTCTTTCTTCAAAAATTTGAAGAAACATGTCCGTTAAATGTGAATTCCATGAGATATAATAGTATTAAATCTGCTGTATGTCAAGGATCAAATTGTTTTTGTGAGAAATAAAACACGAGTTTATAAGAACTGCCTTTAAATCAAATCAATACTTAAAGAATTGATAAAATTTCAAAACGATCTAAAGATGTATATTGTTTTAAATAAAAATAAATGTTTTCCCACTAGTCTGTGAAGATGGACTAAATTTATGGCTTTGATAAAAATCAATTAAAAAAGAATTTATAAACTGCCTTTTGTTGTTACAAAAAATACAAGGCTACAGTGACTGCAGTATAGATTCAATCATTGAATCTTAGCAACAAACAGATTTCTTTATAAAATTAAGATAATCCAAGTTGTACATTTTGTAATAGAGAAATTAAAGTCATAGAACATTTATTTTGGGATTGTGAACATACACAAATATTATTAGAACAGATTGAAGATTGGTCTCTCACTTATTGAATTAATTTTAGTGTAATTTTTACAAAAGATTTTTTTTTTTCTTTGTTTAGTAAAATTGCAAAAATGTTAAACACTATTTTCTGCATTACTTTTTGTAATGCAGAAAATACTGTTTTAAATATCATAAAACAATATATTTATAATACCGCATTAAAAAACAAAGAACTATCAATATTATTTACTCAGTCAAAAGGAAGATGAAATATTTGTATGCAATTGAATATCAGTTTCACTGAGAATACATCTTTTTTATAAATTATTTAGTTACAGTATATATTTCTCTCTCTTTCTCTGATGTTAAGACTGTCTAACTCTTTATGAATTTTTTTAAGGAACTATTGGCCTTTACTTATAATTATTAAAAGTCCATTTGACTTCTATATATTTGCAGAAAAAAATCTTAAAAATTCATTTTTTAAAATTGATATTTTTTTCTTGATGTATGTTAATATATGATATTGACTATTAATTTCATAATTTTTGGTTAATAATTAAAAAAAGTTTCCCCTTAGGTCTCTATGTTAATTTTATTTGTATGAAGTGTTAGACGTCAAATGGACAATAATATCCAAAATCTGTGTTGTGGATTACGTGATATTATTGAGTAAGGTACTGAAGCTGCATAACATGATTTGTCAGTACAGGGGTTCTTGGTTTTTGATCCTGTTGATTGGATCATTTAACTTGCAACAGTTTGTAGAATTAATGGACTTCAAATTTTATGACGTATTTTATCAAATCTTGAACTTCTTAAAAGTGCCTATATGTCTTATAATAAGACTGGTAAAAACATGACCTACAAAAACCCTCTCATTAACTTAAATTCAGAATTTAAAATGGGGATATTCTGGTATTTCAAGATCTGATTAAGTTGAAACGCTCTAGAAATAAAGAATTAAGGGAATTTACTCCATAATTTTAACCAAAAGTTATGGAGAGATTTCTCAAATTATCAAACAGGATTAAGGTAACTTCAAAATAGAATTGTTCGGTCAACTTGTCTTTAATTGGTTTTTCAAAGGTTATTGATTTGGGGATGTACAGTGTCTGTGCATTTACTCAAACTGTTCATACGAATCTTTTAAAATTTTAAGGTGTTTTTACAGTTACTGATGACAAAATGGAGGTCTATATTGATGATTGTCACTTATACTGTTCAGGATTTATGGTCCTTGTGGTATTGCAAAATGCGAGGACACAGAAAAATCTGGTTTGCTGTCACTCTGGCAGCCTCTTGTTTCTGACAAGTTTTGAAATTCTTTAAATAGCATTATTCTTACAAAAACTTGCACTTAAATTGTAATTATGGATTCATTATTATTTGTTTGATACCAACTTTTTGCAGATTTCATAGGTATAGGTTAACCAAATTTAAATGGTCAACAAAGTATGAGTTTTCTATTGGCTTGAAGGCAGACATTGGCAAAACCATGCTATCAAATAAACAATTTAATATTTTTCTCAGCTCATGGAAATTGTTATCGGTATAGATCTACAAAAATAAGTATAATTTACATTGTCTTATCGGGCCTTTTATAGCTGACTATGCAGTATGGGCTTTGCTCATTGTTGAAGGCTATACAGCGACCTATAGTTGTTAATGTCTGTGTCATTTTGGTCTTTTGAGGATAGTTGTCTCATCGGCAATCATACCACATCTTCTTTTTTATATTCTCAAGAAAATAAATAAATCCCCAGTAAATGCTAAACAACAAAACAAATAATACAGACCACCTGTAACTTTGTTAGTATTAGGTTTGTATTTAAGGTAATTACATGAATTAGATGTGTCCATTTTAAAGGCTTATTACAGCTTATGTTGTACTGTTTAATTTATTTGGAATTACTAAGTACAATTTGCTATGGATTGATTACCCCTTCTTTGATTTTATCTCCATTTGCAGTTCTCATTTCATTTTGATAAGTGCAATTGTATTGTGCAGATTTTCATTAATCTGTTTTATACTGCAATCAGCTATTTTACTATACAGATAAAGCTATACGTATAAACGTTAGCTTTATACGTCAATGACCTCAACTAACCTATAAGCCCCGCCTACTTACCAGAACTACTGTATTTCATCAACAACGTCACGTCACAACCATGACAACGTGTAGCAACTTTATGAATTTAAACTTGTTATGTCTTCAAATTGGTAATTTATATACCATGTTAATTAAATGTTGTTAATTAAGTTCATTTTCCCTTTCTAATTCCTTAAAATGTCAATGTCTTACCGCCGGGACTACGCTCATAGGGAAATACCCCAAAAATGGTACCCCATGAGGGAAATTCCAAACACTTTTTTTTAACAACAATTTGTTACATATTTTTTTATTTTTTATTTTCTATCGATTTCAGTATAAAGACAATATACGTATACTGTCTTTAAATATGAAATTTATTTGTATTCGGCACGAAACGGGAAAATGCTTAGTACAACCTCGCATTTCCCCTGTTTCTAATTAGCCTCATACAAATAAATTTCATATTTCAATACACTATACGTATATTGTCTAATTGTATTGCCAGATTTTTTAAACATATCTTTTGAATGAAGGAATGCTAAGCATAACTGTTATTGAGAAAAGTGATGCATAATACATATAAAATAAGCTGACCACAGGATAATTTCAATATTTAAGGAAAGTCTTAAATTTGTTCTGTCTATGAAGAAATAGTATTAATAATGTGGTGCACACTGAATAACCGGAGAAACAGATTATTTAAAATTATGCACCACATTTTTGAGGTTATTTTCAAAAGAATTTTTTTTTACAGTCAGTTGGTATTTTCTTACTGCATTGAAGACCTATTGGTGACCTTCTGCTGTTGTCTGTTCTATGGTCGGGTTGTTGTCTCTTTGACACCTTCCACATTTCCATTTTCAATTTTATTCTTTATAATTTAATTATTAATTCCATTTATGAGGAGTAAATTATGGAAAAACTGTGGATGACGTCACGATCCCATGACAAAAGTATGTATGTGAGCTGATGGACACAAAATCTTTCAGCCAATCACAAGATTTGTTATATCAAAAATTAAATTATTGCATTGATATTAGAGACAAATACACAATGAACATTTCAATATACATTATAACTTGTTAGTAAGGAATGACATAAGACTATTCATTAATGACTGTGCAATGTGATAAAGCATACTACAAACCTAGAAGATTTTAATTCCACTTATTTACTATTATTGAAAGTGTTCCAAAATATTTCTGTACCGGTGCATATTGGTAATGTTAGGTCAATTATAATGTGAGAAGTAGTAATGTTTTAGTTGCTATGAAATAAGTTTTGATTATATGGAAGACAACTCTGTCATTATAACTCTTAGTTGTTGCTGGCTTGAAATAAGGTTACGACATTTGGTATTTAGAGCTTGTTCACTTAGATTCTTTGATTATCATTGTTCAGGAATTTGACTATTTATGTTTGGGTGTACAATTTTAAAAGAAATACCCAGAATGCATAATGTTCTGAAATTGTAAATTTTATAGTTACGCCTTTAATGTTAAAGAATGTAATAATGTAAACAAAAGGATTTCCTATGAATTCATTCATAGTTGAAACATGTGGTGAACTATTTACTTGCAACATAATAAACATGAACAATTTTACTGATGAATGCAGTCAGTTCAACCAGACTGAAATAACAAAATGATATATACGTGTGTGTTGTAGTATTAAAGATTATATTTTGATGATATGCAATTTTTCTTAGCAAAAGTACAAAAAAAGTAAAATCTCTGACATCAATAGGACATGTAGGTGTTTCTCGTTTCAAACAAGAAAAATATTGAGAAATAGTCACTGAAATCTTTTACAAAGAGACTGATTACTTTTTATACCTCCTTTTAACTGCAGAAAAAAGTTTTAGAACATCTACAATTGTGTGCCTCACATTCCCAAAGTAGGCTATTTATCGTTGACATTCACTGGTCCCTTGTTGAGCATCTTCTAAAAGCAGTAAGAATAGTAAAACCCATCATTGGACAAGAGGTCCAAAAGAAAATATGTTAAAAAAACTTATGATGGTGGCTTTGAGGATTGTTTATGATATTATAATCAATAATTCAAAGGTGAAAATTGGGTAATTCAAAAGTCAAGGTCACAGTAGTTGTTAATTGACAGAAATTTTGAATTGTTTTCTTCAGATGATATCTTTAAACCATGTCCCAACTATTACTTTTCTTGGTTTGATACTGTCCCATTGGACTTCAAATAATCCTATTTGTGTTCATTTTCCTTAGTTCTTATTCAAGGGCACAGAAGAAATGGGCCATTTTTAGAATTATGTCTATGGCAAGCGGTTTTACTATTTATTCGAATTTCAAGATATCTCCTATAATATATAAGATATCTTATATATTATATAAGATATCTTATATAATATCTTATATAATATATAAGATATCTCCTTTAATATATAAGATATCTTATATAATTGCATTTTTATGAGATATCTCATATATTATATAAGATATCTTTAATGTTATATGAGATTTATTACATTGGTTACAACAATAGGCGTTGTCAAGACGTCGATAACGTCGGATCAAAACAAATTGTCAATGCGTAGGAAAAAGATATAGTTCCTTACATTTTCTACATTAATTTCATAAAAAAAAAAGCCATTTACCAATGTAATAAAAAGAATAACTAATCGCCGTATTTGAATATAAAAAATAAGACAACTTGTGACCGAACGCCGCTATAGATTAAACTCGTGCTGCGCACTCGTTTAATCCATGCGTTGTTGGGTCACGCGTTGTCTTATTTTTTACATTCAAATACGGCGATTAGTTATACTATAAATCTTTAATGTAATATAATATATCTCATAAAGTTTATATGATATCTTATATACTTTATAATATATCTTCTAAAGTTTATAAGATATCTTATAAAGTATATGAGATATCTTATAAATAATTTTTAACCAGATTTTTGTGACAAAAATGTCGGTTATTGATTTGGGGATGTACGGCGGGCGGGCGGTCGGGCTGTCAGGCGGGCGGGCGGCAATCAAATGTTGTCCGTGCATTAACTCATGAACCGTTCAACCAAAGCTTTTAAAATTTTAATATGTTATTACTGACTACTATTTGAAGGTCAAGTTCAATAATGGCGATTTTGACTTTTACCGTTCAGGAGTTATGGTTCTTGAAAGATTGAAAAATGGAGTTTCCAGTCGGGTCCGTGCATTTATGCATGAACTGTTCTACCAAAGCTTCCGAAATTTTAATACGCTGTTACTTATGACAAAATGGAGGTCAAGTTCAATAATGGCGATTTTGACTTTTACCGTTCAGGAGTTATGGTTCTTGAAAGATTGAAAAATGGAGTTTCCCGTCCTGTCCGTGCATTTTCTCATGAACCATTGAACCAAAGCTTTTAAATTTTGATATGTTATTACTGATGACAAAATAGAGGTCAAGTTCAATAATGACGATTTTTGACTTTTACCGTTCAGGAATTATGGTTCTTGAAAGATCGTAAAATGGCGTTTCCATTCACGTTGTTGCATTTACTCATGAACCATTCAATCTAAGCTTTTCAAATTTTAATATGTTGATACTGATGACAAAATGGAGGTCAAATTTGAAATTGATAATTTTCACTTTCACCATTCATCAGTAATGGTTCTTGTGATATTGCCAGGACACAAATAAATGTTAACAAATCCGGTTTGCTGTCGTTGTGACAGCCTCTTGTTATATAAGATATCTTATATAATTTATAAGATATCTTATATAGTTTATAAGATATCTTATATAGTTTATAAGATATCTTATATAGTTTATAAGATATCTTATATAGTTTTTAAGATATCTTATATAGTTTATAAGATATCTTATATAGTTTATAAGATATCTTATATAGTTTATAAGATATCTTATATAGTTCATGAGATATCTTATAAAGACAATTATATAAGATATCTGATAAATTATATGAGATATCTTATAAACTATATTTGATATCTTATAAACTTTAGGAGATATCTTATAAACTTTAGGAGATATCATATAAACTATAAAAGATATCTCATAAACTTTATGAGATATCTTATAAACTTTATGAGATATCTTATAAACTAAGTAAGATATCTCCTATAATATATAAGATATCACCTATAATATATTAGATATCTTATATTATTTCATTTTTGTGAGATATCTTATATATTATATGAGATATCTTATATATTATATGAGATATCTTATATAGTATATATAAGATATCTTTAATGTTATTTAAGATATCTCCCCAAATTTATAAGATATCTTATATACTTTATAAGAGATCTTCTAAAGTTTATAAGATATCTTATATAGTTTATAAGATATCTTATATAGTTTATAAGATATCTTATATAGTTCATGAGATATCTTATAAAGACAATTATATAAGATATCTGATAAATTATATGAGATATCTTATAAACTATATTTGATATCTTATAAACCTTAGGAGATATCTTATAAACTTGAGGAGATATCATATAAACTTTACGTAATGTCTTTCACGGGAAATGACTTTATGACATATTTTTACCATATAGTCGCGCAGGTATCCCTACTCTATTAAAGTTTTTTTTTGTAAGTTAATAATCTTAATAACTGTACTACTTAATTGATGGTCACCAACTCATTTGATTTTGATTTTCAAAATATTTTGTGCAGTATAAGATTAAACTTATTCACACTTTTATTCAACGTGTGTTGGAAGTGACAATGCCTACATTAAATCAGGTGGTGATGGAAGTTAAATGACAGATTCAGCTAAAAAACTGTTATGGCGTATCCCGGAACTGGTCTATTGGTAGATTGAAATTGTTAAAAAAAATACTTTGAACGTCTGTGCAGCCAAAAAGCAGATTTAAAATGAAAATTTATGTATCAAGAACATATGGATTTTTTTAAAGACAAATCTATGTATTAGAAATTATTTCGGACAAATTAAAGAAGGTATTTCAGCAATATTATGTGTTTTTTATACAAATTTTAACTTTTTTAAAAGAATTCAATCAGTAATATGTCAGATAATTGTTGAGATAAATGCATTATTTTTTCGATTTTCAGCTATATTTCAAGGAGTTAAGTATGTTAAGGTTGTATGCAAAATTTGAGCAAAATTTGTGAAATATTCCATACCGGTTTCTTTTTATGAAATTCTTGAAATTTTACACAGTCTTACAAAAGTAAATATGACAGAACACAGATAATGTTTAGCTATCAGACACCATCAACCCAATAGTTATATCGCAGTTTGGACCAATACTTCTAAATTTATAAATACAGTTTTTTTTTGTTGATTTGGCAGAAATATATACTGGACTGCTAGATGTTGGTTAATGTTTTTTTATCTGGAAAAGAAGGTTAAGATGACGTCACTAAAAAAACCTTCACCTATTTTACACATCTGTTTCCCTGACAAAACATGATCAATGTTCACACAGACTTAAACTGTCTGCCATCATATTATTCAGCATTACATGGAACACGATATTTATGCCATATACCAGCAATGTAATGCTCAGTAATTCGAAAAAAATATTCATAAATCAATTTAATCCCATAAGTTGAAGTCCTGTGCAACACCGCGATTAGAAAAAAGAACTGTTTTCAGTATGACCATAAAGAAAAAAGACAATGTTTTATGAAGATTTATGTTGATTTGAAGGGTTTGTTTCCTCTGCTTGACCATTCACTGTTGTTAAATTTTAAATCAGAAGATGCAATTACCCCTTTATGTAATTGAAAACAAACATTTATAAAAAAAAAAAAACAATTGTCACTTCCTTTCTACATCTTTAAAAGTACTGTTAAGACAAATCTATTATTAGCACAAGAACATGAGCCCTTACTTGTTTTCAGTGTTTATTCCATTCGTCCATTATTAATATTTTGTTGATTTTTTTCTTCAAGAATGACTTCAATACTTTGAGTCAATCTTTTTCTCATTATCCTTTGTATGCTAACTTTCATTTGTTTTTTGTCTGATAACACCCAGTTCAGATGAACTAAAATGATTGCATTATTTCTTATGACGCAAGAATCTTATGGTCTTATTGATAAATGACATGGATGGAAATAACAACACCCCGTCCAAGTGCAACTATTAACCCCTGGGTAAAAAAACAAAAATATATAAAAAACTATTAAAAAATTGTCAAAATGTGGTGCCAAAATGTGGAGAGAAAAAATCAGACTGTAAAAGTACCAACCAAACAAAATTAAAAACACAAGATTTGTTTAAAAAGTAATATTTGACAACGTGCAGCAAATTCAGTGTTCAATTTCTACATTATAAGTCATCAGAATTTTCCAATTTTACACCCTGTAATATAAAATGAGTACAGGAGTGCTTCATATATATGTACATTTTATACGACCTCAAAAATTAAAAAATTTTTGGTCGTATATTGGTATTACGTCGGCGTCCGCGTCAGCATCCTCCGAAGACGGATTGTTTCCGGATAATAACTTTTGAATAAGTAAAAAGAAATCAATAAAATTTTAACACAATGTTTAAAAGGTTTAGGAATAAGGGGCCCAAAGGGGCCAAAAACAGCATTTATCTAGTTTCAGGACAAAAAGTGGTGTATTAGTATTTCAATTGTTCTGAAATTGTACCACAATGTTTAAAACCATAAGTAGAAGGTTGGGATTTATTTAAAGGGGTTATTGGGCAAACAGTCTATGAATTAAGGGCCAAAAAGGGGCTAAAAACAAACATTTTTCTATTTCAAGACTATAACTTGTGTGTAACTGTATGGATCTCTATGATATTGTACCACAAGTTTCCATTTAACACAGGGAAGTCCCGGATTCCGTTTGGGGTTAATTTTCCTAAATATGTAGGTAAGTTTAGGAATTAGGGGCCAAAAAGGGGGCCCAAAATAAACATTTTTGTAGTTTTCAAACAATAACTTATGTTTAAGTGTATGAATCACTCTGAAATTTAATCACAAGTTTCCATACCATGAAGGGATGGTTAGTATTGACTTTGGGGGGTTATGGCTCAAAGTGTTTTGGAATTAGGCGCAAAAAGGGGAAAAACTAGGTATTTCTGGTCAATGGACAATTAAGACAATTTAAAAGCAGTGTAAGGGAGGTAATTCTAAAACATTTAACATACAATGTTGGGTATGTCCATATTTACCTCGCTTACATTACTTGTATATTATGTATAAAGAAATGTCAGGTTTTGGACTAATTGCAAAAAAAAGGGGGGTGGTAGTTGTTTTCAATTTTTTTTTCTTCAAATTTCTCAAATTCCAAATTTTTGAAAAGTTAAAAGAAGAAATCTTTAATGTTCAATATTGCTCAATAGCTTTGTAAGATCTTGACATTTGTTTTGTGTCAGAAACTCATATTATTTCAAAAATTCAATCGCAATCCAAATTCAGAGCTGTATCAAGCTTGAATGTTGTGTCCATACTTGCCCCAACTGTTCAGGGTTTCGACTTCTGCGGTCGTATAAAGCTGCGCCCTGCAGAGCACATGGTTGGCTGTGTCTCAGGCTGTATGAATTCTCAACAGTGTAAAATTGTGTACATCCCCTGAATACACCAAGATAACTAATAACACATGTGTAGTAGGGAAAATTGAACAATCTTATTTTCTCAGAAAATACTAGACCTACCAGAATTACTTTTGATGATAAAAATTCTTTAGTAATCCTACTAAAAAGAAAACTGTCACCTAACTTCATATTTTAAAGATTTCTTCACAGCATGACAGACATAAAATCCAACTAATGTCATGGACTTGTAAGTGAAACACTAGGTTTTCTTTTTAATTTAATTGGATTTATTCTGTCATTTATCTGATATTAACAACTTGATTTTTGATGTGCATGCATTACATGCTAATGTATTTTTTATTATTAGTTTTACCATTGAAATATATAGATATACATGCATATACATAGATTTTGAAAATTTACAACTTTATAAATGTATGTTATTTATTTTTTTACAGATCACTACATCTCTGTGTTACAGTGCCAGTTTAAATGTGAAAGGAAGTTGAGCATTCTCTATAAAGACTATTTACCAGATTTTGTTGGACAGCATTATAATTTTCTACAATTTGCATATCACCAAAGTGAGTTTGGTTACTATAGTTATAATAGATAGTTAATTTATGCTATAATTACCTTCCTATAGTATCTTAAGCTTGTACATGGGTTGGTTCTAGTCATAAGCTGCTTCAAGATTTTAACATCATTACACTAATGGAAAAAAAAAAAATTCTACATTTTGAAGAAAGATGTAGTTTTTAAAGAAAATAATTTGTTATTTCATTGCTTGTAAACCAAAGAACAATAAAAAAAACCATAGCGGAATAATTTCTTGACAATTTTTTCAGAAATTTTTTTTTTTTTGTATTAGGGAAAAGGACATATTTTACACTAAAGATACCAGGGCATTTAGTTATAACCCATGTGCTCCATTCTGAACTCCAAAAGTCAGTCAGACTTATTAGGTCAGGTCTAAATATATTTAAATCATTTTTGTAATGAATTTAGTAGTTATCAGTTTAAGTTCTACTTTCCTGTTACAAATCAACCTATTTTTGGCAGATAAGAACACTTGTTCAACTCTTAAAAATTTATAAAGGGCCGTGGCAATGCATATGATAATAAGGAGTTGTCGGATACATATCAATTAGACAACAACTAAATATAAAGAATAACCAAAATACATCTTGAGGGCAACATACAGTATTCAACAACTGTCTTTACAATATATGTGTCAGGCTCTCTCTAAGTCGTCGAAAGTATGAATTGTGACAAAAGAACAAAACCTGGGCAAGAACACAAAGTCTTTTTGAATAAAACATTGCTTTATTAAAATTTATAATAGTTCAAAGCATTCTTTTGTTATTTATATATTATAGCTTTTGATTTGAGATGTTGTTAAAAGAATATAAGAAATATCTTTCTTTTTAAGATGGCAATAATGACAAGGCTGTGGAGTGTGCAGGCACATACCTATTGTTTAATCCAAACGATGAAGAAATGTTACGTAATAAAGCATTTTATATGCAGAAACTTGGATATCATGAAGCTCATTTTGTACCTCGGCAGGTAAATAATAACTGATATGCATGTCACTTCAAGGAACAGGCATCATCTTTGAAGATACAGTTTTTATTATCATCCCCATAACAAATTATTTTTGTTTTGCCCCACTACATACTGCATTTATTATCTATGTCCTTCATTCAGAAATCAAATAAATGAATAAGCTTTTTTGCCTGCATATATTTTTGTTTTTGGTGTATTAAGATGACTAACCGATCAAGGTCGGGTTTTGTACCAGTTAGTTAATCTGGTTATGGCAGAATTACAGCTCTGACTTAAGAGACTTTGAGTTCATAAAATTTGTACATTTTTTTCCTTTTTTTCTCAAATCAAGTTTGAGATTCTTTTGGTAGATTAACTTCGGTTGAATTATGACACTTGTAATTTGAAAAGTCCAGAAATTTAGTGTAATGCTTTTAGATCTGAAGCTGATTTTTAGTCCATTACTGTATCATAAATTGAAGAGGCTTTTTTTTTTTTTTTTTTTTTAGACTGTAACACATAAAGAAATCTTTTAGACAACTTTTTCATTGATTCAGGGTTTTATTGTTTTGTCTGTTTCAAATAAACTTAATTGGTACTTAAATATAAATGACTTATCAAGTTGGATTATTTTCAGGATGCCAAAGAATATGAAAACCGTAGAAATAAAATGTTGGAGTTGTTGTACTTCATTAGAGATGAGTATAATGTAATGGAAGATAGTGAAGAAGATACCATGAAAGGGGATTACCTTAGAGAAATTGAGTCAGAATTAGAAAAGATACATGTAAGGGAGATAACTCACATTAATGTAAAAGAGTAATTAAATGACTGTAAGGTTTACAATATGTTTTTTTTAAACAATATTTAAAAAACATGGTATTTAAAAAAAAATCTATCAAATAAAAATATTGTACAAAAAAAATCAGGCAACAAATTATTGAATTGTTTTTGATATTTAGACTTCTTCTAAATGCTTATTTATTTCATGACATCTTTCTAAATGTAATGGAAAATTGTTAATGTTTGAACTATTCATTATTGTGATTTTTTAGCTCACCTGGCCCAAAGGGCCAAGTGAGCTTTTCTCATCACTTGGCGTCCGGCGTCCGGCGTCGTCGTCCGTCGTCGTTAACTTTTACAAAAATCTTCTCCTCTGAAACTACTGGGCCAAATCAAACCAAACTTGGCCACAATCATCATTGGGGTATCTAGTTTAAAAAATGTGTGGCGTGACCCGGTCAACCGACCAAGATGGCCGCCACGGCTAAAAATAGAACATAGGGGTAAAATGCAGTTTTTGGCTTATAACTCAGAAACCAAAGCATTTAGAGCAAATCTGACATGTGGTAAAAATGTTTATCAGGTCAAGATCTATCTCCCCTGAAATTTTCAGATGAATCGGTCAATCGGTTGTTGGGTTGCTGCCCCTGAATTGGTAATTTTGAGGAAATTTTGCTGTTTTTGGTTATTATCTTGAATATTATTATAGATAGAGATAAACTGTAAACAGCAATAATGTTCAGCAAAGTAAGATCTACAAATAAGTCAACATGACCAAAATGGTCAGTTGACCCGTTTAGGAGTTATTGCCCTTTATAGTCAATTTTTAACCATTTTTCGTAAATTAAAGTAATCTTTTACAAAAATCTTCTCTGAAACTACTGGGCCAAATTAATCCAAACTTGGCCACAATCATCTTTGGGGTATCTAGTTTAAAAAATGTGTGGCGTGACCTGGTCAACCAACCAAGATGGCCGCCACGGCTAAAAATAGAACAAAGGGGTAAAATGCAGTTTTTGGCTTATAACTCAAAAACCAAAGCATTTTGAGGAAATCTGACGTGTGATAAAAATGTTAATCAGGTCAAGATCTATCTGCCCTGAAATTTTCAGATGAATCGGTCAATCGGTTGTTGGGTTGCTGCCCCTGAATTGGTAATTTTGAGGAAATTTTGCTGTTTTTGGTTATTATCTTGAATATTATTATAGATAGAGATAAACTGTAAACAGCAATAATGTTCAGCAAAGTAAGATCTACAAATAAGTCAACATGACCAAAATGGTCAGTTGACCCGTTTAGGAGTTATTGCCCTTTATAGTCAAATTTAACCATTTTTCGTAAATTAAAGTAATCTTTTACAAAAATCTTCTCCTCTGAAACTACTGGGCCAAATTAATCCAAACTTGGCCACAATCATCTTTGGGGTATCTAGTTTAAAAAATGTGTGGCGTGACCTGGTCAACCAACCAAGATGGCCGCCACGGCTAAAAATAGAACATAGGGGTAAAATGCAGTTTTTGGCTTATAACTCAAAAACCAAAGCATTTAGAGCAAATCTGACATGTGGTAAAAATGTTTATCAGGTCAAGATCTATCTCCCCTGAAATTTTCAGATGAATCGGTCAATCGGTTGTTGGGTTGCTGCCCCTGAATTGGTAATTTTGAGGAAATTTTGCTGTTTTTGGTTATTATCTTGAATATTATTATAGATAGAGATAAACTGTAAACAGCAATAATGTTCAGCAAAGTAAGATCTACAAATAAGTCAACATGACCAAAATGGTCAGTTGACCCGTTTAGGAGTTATTGCCCTTTATAGTCAATTTTTAACCATTTTTCGTAAATTAAAGTAATCTTTTACAAAAATCTTCTCCTCTGAAACTACTGGGCCAAATTAATCCGAACTTAGCCACAATCATCTTTGGGGTATCTAGTTTAAAAAATGTGTGGCGTGACCTGGTCAACCAACCAAGATGGCCGCCACGGCTAAAAATAGAACAAAGGGGTAAAATGCAGTTTTTGGCTTATAAATCAAAAACCAAAGCATTTTGAGGAAATCTGACGTGTGATAAAAATGTTAATCAGGTCAAGATCTATCTGCCCTGAAATTTTCAGATGAATCGGTCAATCGGTTGTTGGGTTGCTGCCCCTGAATTGGTAATTTTGAGGAAATTTTGCTGTTTTTGGTTATTATCTTGAATATTATTATAGATAGAGATAAACTGTAAACAGCAATAATGTTCAGCAAAGTAAGATCTACAAATAAGTCAACATGACCAAAATGGTCAGTTGACCCGTTTAGGAGTTATTGCCCTTTATAGTCAAATTTAACCATTTTTCGTAAATTAAAGTAAT
The DNA here is from genome assembly GCF_963676685.1 of Mytilus edulis. Taxonomy (NCBI): domain Eukaryota; kingdom Metazoa; phylum Mollusca; class Bivalvia; order Mytilida; family Mytilidae; genus Mytilus; species Mytilus edulis. The sequence goes on from NW_027267996.1 coordinate 20,194, forward strand.
CTTTTACAAAAATCTTCTCCTCTGAAACTACTGGGCCAAATTAATCCAAACTTGGCCACAATCATCTTTGGGGTATCTAGTTTAAAAAATGTGTGGCGTGACCTGGTCAACCAACCAAGATGGCCGCCACCGCTAAAAATAGAACATAGGGGTAAAATGCAGTTTTTGGCTTATAACTCAAAAACCAAAGCATTTTGAGGAAATCTGACATGGGGATAAAAATGTTTATCAGGTCAAGATCTATCTGCCCTGAAATTTTCAGATGAATCGGTCAATCGGTTGGGTTGCTGCCCCTGAATAGGTAATTTTGAGGAAATTTTGCTGTTTTTGGTTATTATCTTGAATATTATTATAGTTAGAGATGAATTGTAAACAGCAATAATGTTCAGCAAAGGAAGATCTACAAATAAGTCAACATGACCAAAATGGTCAGTTGACCCCTTTAGGAGTTATTGCCCTTTATAGTCAATCTTTAACCATTTTTCATAAATCTAAGTAATCTTTTACAAAATCTCCACTGAAACTACTAGGCCACAATCATCTTTGGGGTATCTAGTTTGAAAAATGTGTCCGATGACCTGGCCATTCAACCAAGATGGCCGCCACGGCTAAAAATAGAACATAGGGGTAAAATGCAGTTTTTGGCTTATAACTATGAAACCAAAGCATCTAGAGCAAATCTGACAAGAAGTTTAATTGTTAATCAAGTCAATATCTATCTGCCCTGAATTTTTCTGATGAATTGGACAATCGGTTGTTGGGTTGCTGCCCTCCAATTGGTAATTTTTAAAGAAATTTTGCCGTTTTTGGTTATCTTGAATACAATTTTGTCCCAATTTTTAACAATTTTCATTAATTTGGTAAATTTATGTAAATTTTTACCAAATATAGTTCTCTGTTACTAATGGGCAAAGTTCATTATAGATATAATTGTAAGAAGCAAAATCGTTCAGTAAAGTAAGAACTTCAAACACATCACCATCACCAAAATACAATTTTGTCATGAATCCATTTGTGTCCTTTGTTTAATATGCACATAGACCAAGGTGAGCGACACAGGCTCTTTAGAGCCTCTAGTTAAGAATTAAAAAAAAAATGAGAGTTTTTATTTTTGTTTTTCTCATCTAGTCACATCATTTGCACCAATTAAAACCACACAATAATATTTGAACTTACAGTAACTTAAATGTTAAATATTAGTGATTTAAATTTATCTAATCTGTATATATGTATAACAAAAAGAAAAAAAGGAAATATGGATAAGCAGGTCAGGCTTCTTTCACCATAGAACTGAGCGATAACAACTGTTGTTTCTGAGTTATATATATATTATCAGATATGTTTAAATTAACTGATCTTACCTATGCTCAAAACGTGACATATGGCTATTTTATTTGGTTTTTAGATGAACAGCACCAAATCTAAACCTGAAAAACTGACCAAAAAACACTACATGGCAATTTATGAAAAGATTGGAATCAAAGTAAAAGAAGAAAAAAATGACAGATTTGTTGCTGATGATTTTTACAGACAAGACCAATGTAGAGAACTTGCCAATTTTGCAAATGTAATTATCTGTTCTATGTTTTCAAGTCATAAAGGATTTTCGTGCATGGAAAAATCATAAACACTTATGCCAATTATAAGGATACCACAATTATATTTCATAATTTATTTTACTGATAAGTTTTGATTTCAAATGTTAAAACTGATCAAGATCAGTGAAGTCATAACTATTTTGTAACAAATCCTAGCCAGTATATATGGGTTTTGTGGGACCAAATTATAAGAAGAAAACAGTATTTAATTTTAATTTAGAAAGGAATTGTAAATTATAAGTAATGAATTTAACAGCTCATGACTGATTGTTTATGAGTAGTTTAAAAAAAAAAAGACTTCCTTCAGTTTTCTTATCTTAAAAAAAGGAGGAAATTTCTAAAATAACCTATTCATTTTGTGTGCCTCAAAATAATACTTAAAATTTCATTTACTTAATGAAGAAAGAAAGTGTATGGGCTATATCACACTTTATATCCACAAAGTACCAAAAATACCCGACATTACAATAGAACCTAGTAAAATTAGAACAAAGAATATAGTTTGTAGTCCCTGTAAGAAAACATTTTAATTTAATAAAACTTAAATTTGAAATTAAAGATAAAATTCTAATAATTAATTACATTCAATTTTATTTTCTATTTTAGATATTGGAACCTAATTCAAATGGAGTCAGATTTTTAAATGTAGCTGAAGGTTTACAGGTATATGTTGTCTCATGTAGCAATATCCTACCATTTCTCTAGAGATTTATTCTGAAATTTTCATTAGAAGGTTTTCCGTAATATTATATCAACTCAATAATTAAATAAAGTTCATTTAATGCCTGAACTTTTGTAGCCTTAAACCAATGCAGAGTGGCAGGCACATTGAAACACAGTTAATCACAACAATAGAACAAAAATTACTTATGGCTTTTGCTCAAAGTTTATTTAAAAAAAGATAAGGTACAACTATTTTGACCGTCAAGAGTTAATTACATTTGTTTGGATGAAATGAGTCCTTTTCTTTTGGAACTAGTTCTGATAGAACCAATTTCTGTTAATCATCTGCCTTGCTCAAATCAACCTTGAAAGGAGTAAGGTCGGTAAGGGCCATATTTGGCCCCAATTATAAAGTTCATAGTTACAAGACAATAAATATTTTAAGTTGCCTTAAAGAGATGTGAGAAAGTAAAACAGAACTATTTTTGTCAAAGTTCAATTCTAACACGATGATTTTTACGTCCCAAAACGGTCAAGTTAAGGGATTTTGGCGAAATTTGACAAAATCAGCTGGATTTCAACCACATTAAGGACCAGGAAACATAGAGGGCAGACGTTGACAAACTTAATATTCAAATAAGACATTTGAAATGTCTTCACAAACATTATTTTAAAAGATCTTTGTTGTCGACGTATGCGCTCTATGTTTCCTGTCCAATAATCTATTGAAATTTACCTATTTTCATTGATTTTTTCGTGAAAAATCAATATGAGTACAATTTGTGACGTCAAAATGAAACGCAGAAACGTAACATTTTCAACAAAATGGCTTATTTTCTATCTATCACTGTATTAGCTATAATTAATTGTGATATTGGTCAATAAAACCGAATTTGAAATTTACGCTAAAAAAGGGGGCCATTTTAGGACCTTACTGAACATACTCCTTTGCTTTAAAAAATTCAACTGGTATTAAGCAAGGCATATATTTGTGTTTTACCTATTTTTCTTCTTAACTTAAAAATAACTGCTTTTATAATCAAATTACGTTTGAGTTAAGATCCTTGATTACCTGTAAATTCCAATGATTTTTTTTATAATGAAGATAATGTCAACTTGTTAAATCTTAAAATACATAGTTTTCATCAATGTCGCACATTGGTGGAATTCCACTGTGATCCTCTTTTTGGTAGGTCAAGCTATGCAAAGCTTACCTTTCAGTTTGATTAGAAATTTACCTGTATTTATTGTTTTGACCAACTAACACATATGTTAGACATAACTCCCAATAGTTAATCACTAATAAATGACAAATACTTATAACGATGTGAAGCAAAAGTATTTTCAATTCAGATATAAACTGAATCAGAAAATAATCAAAAAAATCATCATGATCACAAATTGTCTATTGTGGTTTTGTCCCTAGATATTGCAACCTTGTTTGATTAAAATCAGAATTTCTTTTCTTTTAACAGCGAATAAAAGAAAATACAGAATTGGAAATTTCCTTGAGATTGTTTTTAAGAGCCAGTGAGCTAGCACGTCATTTCAGTGCTCACTTTTATAACAAGACAAGTTTCTTTATAAAGAATGCTGCAATAGTCTGCATAGACCCTGGAGCAGAAAATCAGTGTATGTATTATTGAAACAGAAAACAGTTTTTAAACTAGATGTTGAATTTCAAGATTAAATATGAATAGACATGTGTTATCAAATATGATTGAAGTTTTATAAAAATGGGGGCTGTTTCTTTTGTTTTTCCTGGATATTTAACAAACAAGATGAATCCTAATTTATTTGATGAATGATTTAAGGCACAATTTTTAGCCTAAGAAAATGAAACATTTCAAATCAGCTGATTTCTGTGTAAGACAATTAGAATGTACAAAAACAAACCTCAAGATCTTTCATATATTATGAACAGTTTACAATAAGAACCCAGGAATAACAGATTGAATTAAATAGCAAATACATGTGCAGTTTGATTTTTTTGGGTGAAGAAAACCTATATCAATGGAAACAATGGCTATCTTTTTCTTCACAACTATCAACATCTTTGATTATTAATCAGGGCTGTTAATAATTATAGTGTAGGGTCTTTATAGTCCTTTTGATATCAAATGTTATTGATTTTTTGGGTGTGGACATACTTATTTTGAAATATAAGGTTATTGAAGTTTCTGAGGAATCATTGGTCCAAAGACCTCCATTTATTTGTTTATGCTTTTTCAGGATTGGCTGTGTTGAACATGTTCAACAGATTAAAATTAATTTTACTGGGTTACATACACATTGATATCAAAAGTTAAAATTGTAAATGAAGACATGTATATGGTTTTAATGTTTTTTCAGATCCAGAAAATTGTATACCACAGGAAGATGGTAGTTGCTTAACAGAGGATGAAATTGATGATAAGGAACTTCTTAATGATCAATTTGTGTAAGTCGTATATTTTTTATTGTATATTTTCCATGAACATGCAGTTGCATGTGATAAATGACAGTTCCTAATTTGTAAAGTTATATGGAAATATGACCAAGGAACATTTAAAAATCATCGTCTTTTTGTCTTTTGTAAATATTTAAAAAGTACTTAATCTCCTATATCTTTCAGTTTTTATTGTTATATATAAAATTACATAGCTAGTAAACATCAATGGTTCGGGAAATTGACTTATTAAAATAGATTGTTTCTGTTCAGCTAAATTTTATATTCTAATGACCTCTAATATTTACAGTGCAAAAACTCTTAAATATTGTTAGTCATTGTAAGACAATCTTGGTAATACTTCTTAGTATAGCAGGAATATTCCACTGACCAAATGATAATTTAACAAGTTCAAATTGACTGTACTTCATAATGAAGGCTGTCTTTCATCTGTCCCTTTCATCATTTTTCAGGGGCCTTGGAGGCCAAGTGGTCTAAGAAGTTCTACTACAGTAATAACTAGCCAGTCAACACTGAGGCATTTTGTTCGAACCCTGCCTGTAAGGGTGCAATTGACTCCAATCTTTATTGACTAGGATTGTCAGTTTTCCTATCGAAGATTGATGGTTTTCTTTGGTCACCCAGACTTCTAACACCAATAAAAATTAGTCGCCATGAAATAGCCAGAAAGTGGCGCTTAGAAATTTAACACCAACAATCAATCAATCAATCATCAATTTGCAGCTGCTAATATCCTGTAGCCATGTCCAGTGAAGCAATAGTAACATTTCCAACAAGTAAATCAAAGCAAGATTTAATGTTTGGAATAGGAAATACATCTTTTATAGTCAATTT
>NW_027267997.1:22500-25000 GCF_963676685.1 Mytilus edulis
TTAAAAATGAGCCACAAAATGTTTTATCATCTCCTATTCCTGGATTTCTAATACATTAACCTAACTGTTTGTGTTGTACATGTGCATATGTATGTAATCAGTATATTCCATAGATTTGATTTTCAAAAATTAAAAGAGTGAAAATTAATTCCTTTTATGTGTATCCATGGCAACATTCTGCATTTATTTACCATAAAATATTGCAAAAAGGGGGGGGGGACATGTCACATATCCCCCCAAAATTTGGATCAAACTAGAATTTCAATGCCTTTGAGTGATACCTTTTTAGAAACTGTTTTCATAAATCTTCCTAATGATCAAATAAAAAATGGGTGTCTTTCGCCTCATTTTTTCGTAAAATCCAATCACAAAGTTCGTGCGATAAAAAGTTGGAAAAAAACATTACAATAATTGCCGGACCAATGTATGGTAGGGACATGCAAATACGGACTGTCATACAGAAAACAGCCTATATTACATACATTACATAATCTTGATGTTCATATAAACCCAATACAAAGGCTATTTTAATACTCAGCTATCCAAAAATGAATTTTATTGCACACTAGCTCTCATATTTAAAAAATCCACAGGGGCCAAAATGCGAAACTACACACCTAACTGTGGAGTGCTACCTTATTCCATGATATAAAACGAAGCTGTGAAACAAATACAGAGACGTGCAAAAAACGGCATACACGGCAGAGCAGTCTTGAAAGGAGACAAATTGAGAGGAGAGAAAAAAAATCACTTACCCGGCTTGCCGTGTGAAATCCAACGTATAGCCTCAGTTTCAGAAGCCGTCGCTATGACATTCGATTATAGAACAGTAGCAAGGGGAGAAAACTTTGTTTGACCAACGTTGCTACTGTTCTAAACCATGCTATCAAAAATTCATGTTTCAGTAATAAAATCTATAAACTTTTTCACTTCTCTGAAGGTGCGAAAAAAATACAAATATTAAAAAAAGAAAAAGAAAAGAAATGTCTACAACACCCGGTATTCCCAGGCGGTCACCCATCCAAGTACTAACCGGGCTCGACGTTGCTTAACTTCGGTGATCGGACGAGAACCGGTGTTTTCAACGTGATATGGTCGTAGACACAGAAGTTTTAAAATTTTCTGTATATAAAGTTAGGAGCTGCCGGAAGTCGTCTATAAAGCATTTCTTTAAAAATGTGTATCAAAATAAACAAGTTTCAGATATAATTTACAAAACAAGCAGAATTTGATATTTCAATTGAAAAATAAAAACTGCCCTACACAAAAAAATAAATAAGTCGCACAGCGGGATGGGTCCGCAGAAATTTGGAGTCAAACGAAATTCACGGGCAAATCATGCATTATACAAAAACTACAATTTCGGCAAAAGCGGGGAATATCATTTCGTCTGAAAAGAAAAGGGCAGTCTTAGGTAGCACTCCACAGTTAGAAAATAAAATTAAAAATGAGCCACAAAATGTTTTATCATCTCCTATTCCTGGATTTCTAATACATTAACCTAACTGTTTGTGTTGTACATGTGCATATGTATGTAATCAGTATATTCCATAGATTTGATTTTCAAAAATTAAAAGAGTGAAAATTAATTCCTTTTATGTGTATCCATGGCAACATTCTGCATTTATTTACCATAAAATATTGCAAAAAGGGGGGGGGGGACATGTCACATATCCCCCCAAAATTTGGATCAAACTAGAATTTCAATGCCTTTGAGTGATACCTTTTTAGAAACTGTTTTCATAAATCTTCCTAATGATCAAATAAAAAATGGGTGTCTTTCGCCTCATTTTTTCGTAAAATCCAATCACAAAGTTCGTGCGATAAAAAGTTGGAAAAAAACATTACAATAATTGCCGGACCAATGTATGGTAGGGACATGCAAATACGGACTGTCATACAGAAAACAGCCTATATTACATACATTACATAATCTTGATGTTCATATAAACCCAATACAAAGGCTATTTTAATACTCAGCTATCCAAAAATGAATTTTATTGCACACTAGCTCTCATATTTAAAAAATCCACAGGGGCCAAAATGCGAAACTACACACCTAACTGTGGAGTGCTACCTTAAGGTGAAATTTTTCCCCTCCTGCCTCAATTTTTATTATATTTTCTATGTTCTACTAGCTGTTACGATGAAAATGGTACCTTAGTTTTTAAAATTGGTTCTGTAATAAAGATTTTATGAAGGTTAGCAGTTGATGTTGAAACGCGACAAAAAGTGATTTAAAAATAAATGCTGGATCATAGTGAAAAACTTCAAGTCTGTCTCATTTTTGGGGTAAATTTCTAAAACTTTTCCCATTATCTTATTTAAAATCATAAAATTACCTTAAAAGAGGACAAATTGTACAATTTTTAGGTATTTGAAAGCACTGATAGGTCAATTTTGCTGTAAATAGCATACCTAACCTTGGTTTAGAAGCTCTCAAGCAGGGTATAAATTTCTAGCAGTACTGGCATCATTAAATTTAATTAATGCCAAATTA
>NW_027267998.1:0-29090 GCF_963676685.1 Mytilus edulis
ACGTAATTCTTTTCCCCGCGTTTTTCCGTAACGCTAAAAATTCATAGTTTCTTTTTAGGAACGAGAATACATTATTACACTGACATGTGCTGTTATAAATACAAGAAAGCGACAACAAAAATATTACATTACAAGGAAAGAAAATAACTTTTTAGAGAACAGACATAAAATAAAATGCAACTTATTTCACATGCACGAGAAGTAAAATTATTTACAACAATGAGTAAAACTATACAATTTACACAAACTCCTTAAAAAGAATACTAAGAAAGATATATAGAAAAAGTACACATGTAGCAGTGAAAAGCATTAGAGAATATTTTACTGGGGCTGTTTCGCAGGCTATTGAAGGGAAAGCTACTTTTCTATTTTAATTTATTTTCTCCCCAAATAGGGGAGTGAGCCGATCCTGGAGGTACTGCAATACCAGGCCAACTCGTGGCAAGAGCGGTGCAAGCACCTAACATCTCACCTAGTTGCAAAAATCAGTTTAATATCGAAGTACCCACATGGGGTACGTATCAGATATTAAGCTGATAAGAACAGATACTACACTTTGATCTTAGCCAAAAGGCCGAGAAGCGATACTCAAATCTCTCCGAGTTTCCAAAGCCTACAAATCCTATTTCTTACTCAAACACGGTGTTTTAATTTTAACCAAAGCTACACAACTTTTGCAAATTTATATACAAAAAGCACACGAAACACGAGATCTTGATTTGCTTCAAATACCTGACAGCATGAAACGATTTCTGCATGACAAAACGGGTGTGAAAATAAAAAGCGGCTTGTGAAATACGGCAAGTCGCGAGAATACATTTTTAAACGTATATCATACGTATACGTATTTAATCTTAATCGAACGAAATAACATGATCATGTTGATTCATCCTAGGTCCGACGAACGCAGTTTTTAAAGCCTAGGAAATTTCTAGGAAATTTCTTTAATCACAAAATAAATTCAACGCTTTTTCACAATCTGCACGGACTTTTCACTGTCTCGTTTAGTTAACACAAATATAAACAGTTCATCTGTTCTATTTTTTTTTAAGGAATTGACCGGTACAGCTATTTTTAAATAAATTTTAGAAGGAGGAAAAAACTTACCGGCCGACTGCAGTTTCCATCGTTTGCCCTCGTTCTGAGGCGACGTCGCTATTAACGATGATTGAAACAGTAGAAGGGGACGTAATTCTTTTCCCCGCGTTTTTCCGTAACGCTAAAAATTCATAGTTTCTTTTTAGGAACGAGAATACATTATTACACTGACATGTGCTGTTATAAATACAAGAAAGCGACAACAAAAATATTACATTACAAGGAAAGAAAATAACTTTTTAGAGAACAGACATAAAATAAAATGCAACTTATTTCACATGCACGAGAAGTAAAATTATTTACAACAATGAGTAAAACTATACAATTTACACAAACTCCTTAAAAAGAATACTAAGAAAGATATATAGAAAAAGTACACATGTAGCAGTGAAAAGCATTAGAGAATATTTTACTGGGGCTGTTTCGCAGGCTATTGAAGGGAAAGCTACTTTTCTATTTTAATTTATTTTCTCCCCAAATAGGGGAGTGAGCCGATCCTGGAGGTACTGCAATACCAGGCCAACTCGTGGCAAGAGCGGTGCAAGCACCTAACATCTCACCTAGTTGCAAAAATCAGTTTAATATCGAAGTACCCACATGGGGTACGTATCAGATATTAAGCTGATAAGAACAGATACTACACTTTGATCTTAGCCAAAAGGCCGAGAAGCGATACTCAAATCTCTCCGAGTTTCCAAAGCCTACAAATCCTATTTCTTACTCAAACACGGTGTTTTAATTTTAACCAAAGCTACACAACTTTTGCAAATTTATATACAAAAAGCACACGAAACACGAGATCTTGATTTGCTTCAAATACCTGACAGCATGAAACGATTTCTGCATGACAAAACGGGTGTGAAAATAAAAAGCGGCTTGTGAAATACGGCAAGTCGCGAGAATACATTTTTAAACGTATATCATACGTATACGTATTTAATCTTAATCGAACGAAATAACATGATCATGTTGATTCATCCTAGGTCCGACGAACGCAGTTTTTAAAGCCTAGGAAATTTCTAGGAAATTTCTTTAATCACAAAATAAATTCAACGCTTTTTCACAATCTGCACGGACTTTTCACTGTCTCGTTTAGTTAACACAAATATAAACAGTTCATCTGTTCTATTTTTTTTTAAGGAATTGACCGGTACAGCTATTTTTAAATAAATTTTAGAAGGAGGAAAAAACTTACCGGCCGACTGCAGTTTCCATCGTTTGCCCTCGTTCTGAGGCGACGTCGCTATTAACGATGATTGAAACAGTAGAAGGGGACGTAATTCTTTTCCCCGCGTTTTTCCGTAACGCTAAAAATTCATAGTTTCTTTTTAGGAACGAGAATACATTATTACACTGACATGTGCTGTTATAAATACAAGAAAGCGACAACAAAAATATTACATTACAAGGAAAGAAAATAACTTTTTAGAGAACAGACATAAAATAAAATGCAACTTATTTCACATGCACGAGAAGTAAAATTATTTACAACAATGAGTAAAACTATACAATTTACACAAACTCCTTAAAAAGAATACTAAGAAAGATATATAGAAAAAGTACACATGTAGCAGTGAAAAGCATTAGAGAATATTTTACTGGGGCTGTTTCGCAGGCTATTGAAGGGAAAGCTACTTTTCTATTTTAATTTATTTTCTCCCCAAATAGGGGAGTGAGCCGATCCTGGAGGTACTGCAATACCAGGCCAACTCGTGGCAAGAGCGGTGCAAGCACCTAACATCTCACCTAGTTGCAAAAATCAGTTTAATATCGAAGTACCCACATGGGGTACGTATCAGATATTAAGCTGATAAGAACAGATACTACACTTTGATCTTAGCCAAAAGGCCGAGAAGCGATACTCAAATCTCTCCGAGTTTCCAAAGCCTACAAATCCTATTTCTTACTCAAACACGGTGTTTTAATTTTAACCAAAGCTACACAACTTTTGCAAATTTATATACAAAAAGCACACGAAACACGAGATCTTGATTTGCTTCAAATACCTGACAGCATGAAACGATTTCTGCATGACAAAACGGGTGTGAAAATAAAAAGCGGCTTGTGAAATACGGCAAGTCGCGAGAATACATTTTTAAACGTATATCATACGTATACGTATTTAATCTTAATCGAACGAAATAACATGATCATGTTGATTCATCCTAGGTCCGACGAACGCAGTTTTTAAAGCCTAGGAAATTTCTAGGAAATTTCTTTAATCACAAAATAAATTCAACGCTTTTTCACAATCTGCACGGACTTTTCACTGTCTCGTTTAGTTAACACAAATATAAACAGTTCATCTGTTCTATTTTTTTTTAAGGAATTGACCGGTACAGCTATTTTTAAATAAATTTTAGAAGGAGGAAAAAACTTACCGGCCGACTGCAGTTTCCATCGTTTGCCCTCGTTCTGAGGCGACGTCGCTATTAACGATGATTGAAACAGTAGAAGGGGACGTAATTCTTTTCCCCGCGTTTTTCCGTAACGCTAAAAATTCATAGTTTCTTTTTAGGAACGAGAATACATTATTACACTGACATGTGCTGTTATAAATACAAGAAAGCGACAACAAAAATATTACATTACAAGGAAAGAAAATAACTTTTTAGAGAACAGACATAAAATAAAATGCAACTTATTTCACATGCACGAGAAGTAAAATTATTTACAACAATGAGTAAAACTATACAATTTACACAAACTCCTTAAAAAGAATACTAAGAAAGATATATAGAAAAAGTACACATGTAGCAGTGAAAAGCATTAGAGAATATTTTACTGGGGCTGTTTCGCAGGCTATTGAAGGGAAAGCTACTTTTCTATTTTAATTTATTTTCTCCCCAAATAGGGGAGTGAGCCGATCCTGGAGGTACTGCAATACCAGGCCAACTCGTGGCAAGAGCGGTGCAAGCACCTAACATCTCACCTAGTTGCAAAAATCAGTTTAATATCGAAGTACCCACATGGGGTACGTATCAGATATTAAGCTGATAAGAACAGATACTACACTTTGATCTTAGCCAAAAGGCCGAGAAGCGATACTCAAATCTCTCCGAGTTTCCAAAGCCTACAAATCCTATTTCTTACTCAAACACGGTGTTTTAATTTTAACCAAAGCTACACAACTTTTGCAAATTTATATACAAAAAGCACACGAAACACGAGATCTTGATTTGCTTCAAATACCTGACAGCATGAAACGATTTCTGCATGACAAAACGGGTGTGAAAATAAAAAGCGGCTTGTGAAATACGGCAAGTCGCGAGAATACATTTTTAAACGTATATCATACGTATACGTATTTAATCTTAATCGAACGAAATAACATGATCATGTTGATTCATCCTAGGTCCGACGAACGCAGTTTTTAAAGCCTAGGAAATTTCTAGGAAATTTCTTTAATCACAAAATAAATTCAACGCTTTTTCACAATCTGCACGGACTTTTCACTGTCTCGTTTAGTTAACACAAATATAAACAGTTCATCTGTTCTATTTTTTTTTAAGGAATTGACCGGTACAGCTATTTTTAAATAAATTTTAGAAGGAGGAAAAAACTTACCGGCCGACTGCAGTTTCCATCGTTTGCCCTCGTTCTGAGGCGACGTCGCTATTAACGATGATTGAAACAGTAGAAGGGGACGTAATTCTTTTCCCCGCGTTTTTCCGTAACGCTAAAAATTCATAGTTTCTTTTTAGGAACGAGAATACATTATTACACTGACATGTGCTGTTATAAATACAAGAAAGCGACAACAAAAATATTACATTACAAGGAAAGAAAATAACTTTTTAGAGAACAGACATAAAATAAAATGCAACTTATTTCACATGCACGAGAAGTAAAATTATTTACAACAATGAGTAAAACTATACAATTTACACAAACTCCTTAAAAAGAATACTAAGAAAGATATATAGAAAAAGTACACATGTAGCAGTGAAAAGCATTAGAGAATATTTTACTGGGGCTGTTTCGCAGGCTATTGAAGGGAAAGCTACTTTTCTATTTTAATTTATTTTCTCCCCAAATAGGGGAGTGAGCCGATCCTGGAGGTACTGCAATACCAGGCCAACTCGTGGCAAGAGCGGTGCAAGCACCTAACATCTCACCTAGTTGCAAAAATCAGTTTAATATCGAAGTACCCACATGGGGTACGTATCAGATATTAAGCTGATAAGAACAGATACTACACTTTGATCTTAGCCAAAAGGCCGAGAAGCGATACTCAAATCTCTCCGAGTTTCCAAAGCCTACAAATCCTATTTCTTACTCAAACACGGTGTTTTAATTTTAACCAAAGCTACACAACTTTTGCAAATTTATATACAAAAAGCACACGAAACACGAGATCTTGATTTGCTTCAAATACCTGACAGCATGAAACGATTTCTGCATGACAAAACGGGTGTGAAAATAAAAAGCGGCTTGTGAAATACGGCAAGTCGCGAGAATACATTTTTAAACGTATATCATACGTATACGTATTTAATCTTAATCGAACGAAATAACATGATCATGTTGATTCATCCTAGGTCCGACGAACGCAGTTTTTAAAGCCTAGGAAATTTCTAGGAAATTTCTTTAATCACAAAATAAATTCAACGCTTTTTCACAATCTGCACGGACTTTTCACTGTCTCGTTTAGTTAACACAAATATAAACAGTTCATCTGTTCTATTTTTTTTTAAGGAATTGACCGGTACAGCTATTTTTAAATAAATTTTAGAAGGAGGAAAAAACTTACCGGCCGACTGCAGTTTCCATCGTTTGCCCTCGTTCTGAGGCGACGTCGCTATTAACGATGATTGAAACAGTAGAAGGGGACGTAATTCTTTTCCCCGCGTTTTTCCGTAACGCTAAAAATTCATAGTTTCTTTTTAGGAACGAGAATACATTATTACACTGACATGTGCTGTTATAAATACAAGAAAGCGACAACAAAAATATTACATTACAAGGAAAGAAAATAACTTTTTAGAGAACAGACATAAAATAAAATGCAACTTATTTCACATGCACGAGAAGTAAAATTATTTACAACAATGAGTAAAACTATACAATTTACACAAACTCCTTAAAAAGAATACTAAGAAAGATATATAGAAAAAGTACACATGTAGCAGTGAAAAGCATTAGAGAATATTTTACTGGGGCTGTTTCGCAGGCTATTGAAGGGAAAGCTACTTTTCTATTTTAATTTATTTTCTCCCCAAATAGGGGAGTGAGCCGATCCTGGAGGTACTGCAATACCAGGCCAACTCGTGGCAAGAGCGGTGCAAGCACCTAACATCTCACCTAGTTGCAAAAATCAGTTTAATATCGAAGTACCCACATGGGGTACGTATCAGATATTAAGCTGATAAGAACAGATACTACACTTTGATCTTAGCCAAAAGGCCGAGAAGCGATACTCAAATCTCTCCGAGTTTCCAAAGCCTACAAATCCTATTTCTTACTCAAACACGGTGTTTTAATTTTAACCAAAGCTACACAACTTTTGCAAATTTATATACAAAAAGCACACGAAACACGAGATCTTGATTTGCTTCAAATACCTGACAGCATGAAACGATTTCTGCATGACAAAACGGGTGTGAAAATAAAAAGCGGCTTGTGAAATACGGCAAGTCGCGAGAATACATTTTTAAACGTATATCATACGTATACGTATTTAATCTTAATCGAACGAAATAACATGATCATGTTGATTCATCCTAGGTCCGACGAACGCAGTTTTTAAAGCCTAGGAAATTTCTAGGAAATTTCTTTAATCACAAAATAAATTCAACGCTTTTTCACAATCTGCACGGACTTTTCACTGTCTCGTTTAGTTAACACAAATATAAACAGTTCATCTGTTCTATTTTTTTTTAAGGAATTGACCGGTACAGCTATTTTTAAATAAATTTTAGAAGGAGGAAAAAACTTACCGGCCGACTGCAGTTTCCATCGTTTGCCCTCGTTCTGAGGCGACGTCGCTATTAACGATGATTGAAACAGTAGAAGGGGACGTAATTCTTTTCCCCGCGTTTTTCCGTAACGCTAAAAATTCATAGTTTCTTTTTAGGAACGAGAATACATTATTACACTGACATGTGCTGTTATAAATACAAGAAAGCGACAACAAAAATATTACATTACAAGGAAAGAAAATAACTTTTTAGAGAACAGACATAAAATAAAATGCAACTTATTTCACATGCACGAGAAGTAAAATTATTTACAACAATGAGTAAAACTATACAATTTACACAAACTCCTTAAAAAGAATACTAAGAAAGATATATAGAAAAAGTACACATGTAGCAGTGAAAAGCATTAGAGAATATTTTACTGGGGCTGTTTCGCAGGCTATTGAAGGGAAAGCTACTTTTCTATTTTAATTTATTTTCTCCCCAAATAGGGGAGTGAGCCGATCCTGGAGGTACTGCAATACCAGGCCAACTCGTGGCAAGAGCGGTGCAAGCACCTAACATCTCACCTAGTTGCAAAAATCAGTTTAATATCGAAGTACCCACATGGGGTACGTATCAGATATTAAGCTGATAAGAACAGATACTACACTTTGATCTTAGCCAAAAGGCCGAGAAGCGATACTCAAATCTCTCCGAGTTTCCAAAGCCTACAAATCCTATTTCTTACTCAAACACGGTGTTTTAATTTTAACCAAAGCTACACAACTTTTGCAAATTTATATACAAAAAGCACACGAAACACGAGATCTTGATTTGCTTCAAATACCTGACAGCATGAAACGATTTCTGCATGACAAAACGGGTGTGAAAATAAAAAGCGGCTTGTGAAATACGGCAAGTCGCGAGAATACATTTTTAAACGTATATCATACGTATACGTATTTAATCTTAATCGAACGAAATAACATGATCATGTTGATTCATCCTAGGTCCGACGAACGCAGTTTTTAAAGCCTAGGAAATTTCTAGGAAATTTCTTTAATCACAAAATAAATTCAACGCTTTTTCACAATCTGCACGGACTTTTCACTGTCTCGTTTAGTTAACACAAATATAAACAGTTCATCTGTTCTATTTTTTTTTAAGGAATTGACCGGTACAGCTATTTTTAAATAAATTTTAGAAGGAGGAAAAAACTTACCGGCCGACTGCAGTTTCCATCGTTTGCCCTCGTTCTGAGGCGACGTCGCTATTAACGATGATTGAAACAGTAGAAGGGGACGTAATTCTTTTCCCCGCGTTTTTCCGTAACGCTAAAAATTCATAGTTTCTTTTTAGGAACGAGAATACATTATTACACTGACATGTGCTGTTATAAATACAAGAAAGCGACAACAAAAATATTACATTACAAGGAAAGAAAATAACTTTTTAGAGAACAGACATAAAATAAAATGCAACTTATTTCACATGCACGAGAAGTAAAATTATTTACAACAATGAGTAAAACTATACAATTTACACAAACTCCTTAAAAAGAATACTAAGAAAGATATATAGAAAAAGTACACATGTAGCAGTGAAAAGCATTAGAGAATATTTTACTGGGGCTGTTTCGCAGGCTATTGAAGGGAAAGCTACTTTTCTATTTTAATTTATTTTCTCCCCAAATAGGGGAGTGAGCCGATCCTGGAGGTACTGCAATACCAGGCCAACTCGTGGCAAGAGCGGTGCAAGCACCTAACATCTCACCTAGTTGCAAAAATCAGTTTAATATCGAAGTACCCACATGGGGTACGTATCAGATATTAAGCTGATAAGAACAGATACTACACTTTGATCTTAGCCAAAAGGCCGAGAAGCGATACTCAAATCTCTCCGAGTTTCCAAAGCCTACAAATCCTATTTCTTACTCAAACACGGTGTTTTAATTTTAACCAAAGCTACACAACTTTTGCAAATTTATATACAAAAAGCACACGAAACACGAGATCTTGATTTGCTTCAAATACCTGACAGCATGAAACGATTTCTGCATGACAAAACGGGTGTGAAAATAAAAAGCGGCTTGTGAAATACGGCAAGTCGCGAGAATACATTTTTAAACGTATATCATACGTATACGTATTTAATCTTAATCGAACGAAATAACATGATCATGTTGATTCATCCTAGGTCCGACGAACGCAGTTTTTAAAGCCTAGGAAATTTCTAGGAAATTTCTTTAATCACAAAATAAATTCAACGCTTTTTCACAATCTGCACGGACTTTTCACTGTCTCGTTTAGTTAACACAAATATAAACAGTTCATCTGTTCTATTTTTTTTTAAGGAATTGACCGGTACAGCTATTTTTAAATAAATTTTAGAAGGAGGAAAAAACTTACCGGCCGACTGCAGTTTCCATCGTTTGCCCTCGTTCTGAGGCGACGTCGCTATTAACGATGATTGAAACAGTAGAAGGGGACGTAATTCTTTTCCCCGCGTTTTTCCGTAACGCTAAAAATTCATAGTTTCTTTTTAGGAACGAGAATACATTATTACACTGACATGTGCTGTTATAAATACAAGAAAGCGACAACAAAAATATTACATTACAAGGAAAGAAAATAACTTTTTAGAGAACAGACATAAAATAAAATGCAACTTATTTCACATGCACGAGAAGTAAAATTATTTACAACAATGAGTAAAACTATACAATTTACACAAACTCCTTAAAAAGAATACTAAGAAAGATATATAGAAAAAGTACACATGTAGCAGTGAAAAGCATTAGAGAATATTTTACTGGGGCTGTTTCGCAGGCTATTGAAGGGAAAGCTACTTTTCTATTTTAATTTATTTTCTCCCCAAATAGGGGAGTGAGCCGATCCTGGAGGTACTGCAATACCAGGCCAACTCGTGGCAAGAGCGGTGCAAGCACCTAACATCTCACCTAGTTGCAAAAATCAGTTTAATATCGAAGTACCCACATGGGGTACGTATCAGATATTAAGCTGATAAGAACAGATACTTTTTTTTATATTTCAAACATTTTATTAATAATAGATACTTATATTGAATACAATCAATAGTTAAAATCATATATCACAGATAGTCCGATTGTAACTCAATAATAAATAAATCCGAAAATTACTGAAAATTATTTACTTTTAGATATAAATCAAATTACCGAAAACAAATTTATAAAATTAATTTTCAAAAAACCCCAATTTTGATACTGAAAACCCCCCAATTTATAAATAAACAACAAAGTGTTTTTAAATTCCTTTTACAAATCTAGATATAAACTTTCCTTTAAATAATTTACCTTTATAATTAAAACAAGCTATTGTAAACTAGTATTATATTTAAATTTAACTATAAATAAATATCGTCCGTTAAATTTTACCTATAATGTTTACCTTTAACAAAATCAAAATACACAATACATAGTGATTACATTTAACATCAAAATCAATATCGTACACACACAACCCACTAAAGTCCATAATGCATTGTCATGTGTGCTACGACAATAACTTTTACCTTTAAATTTTTGAACTGAACTATTTTAAATTCTACATGTAATAAATACATGTCAAATTCCATGTTACTTTAAACTTTAAATGAGACCGTCAACTTCTTTATAATTGAAATAATTTGAGTTTACTACAATATCAAAATCTGCCTGTAAACTGTCTAATATTAACTGTTTATGCTTATGTCTGTCCGGTTCTTTACCAATTATATCCCGCAATTCCTTATCACTGATTATATACGTGGTTATCATATTCTGGTCACTTACGCGACCTAATGCCGGTTTAGGTTTCCCTTCTACATTATTAATTAAACACAGTTGGTATGTTTCCCTTTTAACATCAGTCACTTTTCGCTTTTTACCACTAACAACTTTGTACTGTACTTCTCCAGAAAGATCGTCCGGATCTGTCGCGATATCGGACCATAACTTGGAAACGGACGAGGACTTTTCGGTATCCACGGTCTCTTGTGACGTATCCACGGTCTCCTGTGTCGTATCCTTTGTAACGGGGGAAGTATCCTGTGTAACCTGCATATCTACCGGTGTATCATCACTAATGTCACTGTTTTGAGTCTCCGGAACCGAGACTGCTTCCAACGGAACTGTTGCCTGTTTGCCTGACGGACAGTTCTTACGAATATGTCCAACGGTTCTACACTTCAGGCATAACGGTGCCCTACCCACCACGGTAAGTAGACAGTCTTTACCTGCTATACTAGTACGGTATGGTAACGATTGTACATCCTTCTCTGAAATCTCCAATGTAACTTTAATGTTCCCATTAGCAAACGTTATTCCTTCGGATTTCTCCGTTTCACGTGAACAACTAACTATTTTGCCATACTGTTCTAAAAACGATTCAACTGCAGTTAGCTTTAACCACACTGGAAGCCACAAAACTTTCAATAACACTGTTCTTGTGTCTGCACGGCTTACTGCAACTCTGGTATCTAACGACGTAAAGTCCGAATTAATCACTTTATCAGCAATATCTTCAGTAGTAAAGGTTGTATACCAAACACCACCAATATCCACCTTGAAAATCGCTGTCACATCATCCGGGTTAACAATGTTCTTTAATGCACGGATAATCCAAGTACGTGTGTTAACTGGTGAGCCATCCGTAAACGAAAACTTCGCACTGCATCTAAGTAATCCATAATCTACTAAATCCATTTTAACACTTTAACTTTTAACTTTAACTTTTCACTCGCTTTAATCTTTGCCAAAAGGCCGAGAAGCGATACTCAAATCTCTCCGAGTTTCCAAAGCCTACAAATCCTATTTCTTACTCAAACACGGTGTTTTAATTTTAACCAAAGCTACACAACTTTTGCAAATTTATATACAAAAAGCACACGAAACACGAGATCTTGATTTGCTTCAAATACCTGACAGCATGAAACGATTTCTGCATGACAAAACGGGTGTGAAAATAAAAAGCGGCTTGTGAAATACGGCAAGTCGCGAGAATACATTTTTAAACGTATATCATACGTATACGTATTTAATCTTAATCGAACGAAATAACATGATCATGTTGATTCATCCTAGGTCCGACGAACGCAGTTTTTAAAGCCTAGGAAATTTCTAGGAAATTTCTTTAATCACAAAATAAATTCAACGCTTTTTCACAATCTGCACGGACTTTTCACTGTCTCGTTTAGTTAACACAAATATAAACAGTTCATCTGTTCTATTTTTTTTTAAGGAATTGACCGGTACAGCTATTTTTAAATAAATTTTAGAAGGAGGAAAAAACTTACCGGCCGACTGCAGTTTCCATCGTTTGCCCTCGTTCTGAGGCGACGTCGCTATTAACGATGATTGAAACAGTAGAAGGGGACGTAATTCTTTTCCCCGCGTTTTTCCGTAACGCTAAAAATTCATAGTTTCTTTTTAGGAACGAGAATACATTATTACACTGACATGTGCTGTTATAAATACAAGAAAGCGACAACAAAAATATTACATTACAAGGAAAGAAAATAACTTTTTAGAGAACAGACATAAAATAAAATGCAACTTATTTCACATGCACGAGAAGTAAAATTATTTACAACAATGAGTAAAACTATACAATTTACACAAACTCCTTAAAAAGAATACTAAGAAAGATATATAGAAAAAGTACACATGTAGCAGTGAAAAGCATTAGAGAATATTTTACTGGGGCTGTTTCGCAGGCTATTGAAGGGAAAGCTACTTTTCTATTTTAATTTATTTTCTCCCCAAATAGGGGAGTGAGCCGATCCTGGAGGTACTGCAATACCAGGCCAACTCGTGGCAAGAGCGGTGCAAGCACCTAACATCTCACCTAGTTGCAAAAATCAGTTTAATATCGAAGTACCCACATGGGGTACGTATCAGATATTAAGCTGATAAGAACAGATACTACACTTTGATCTTAGCCAAAAGGCCGAGAAGCGATACTCAAATCTCTCCGAGTTTCCAAAGCCTACAAATCCTATTTCTTACTCAAACACGGTGTTTTAATTTTAACCAAAGCTACACAACTTTTGCAAATTTATATACAAAAAGCACACGAAACACGAGATCTTGATTTGCTTCAAATACCTGACAGCATGAAACGATTTCTGCATGACAAAACGGGTGTGAAAATAAAAAGCGGCTTGTGAAATACGGCAAGTCGCGAGAATACATTTTTAAACGTATATCATACGTATACGTATTTAATCTTAATCGAACGAAATAACATGATCATGTTGATTCATCCTAGGTCCGACGAACGCAGTTTTTAAAGCCTAGGAAATTTCTAGGAAATTTCTTTAATCACAAAATAAATTCAACGCTTTTTCACAATCTGCACGGACTTTTCACTGTCTCGTTTAGTTAACACAAATATAAACAGTTCATCTGTTCTATTTTTTTTTAAGGAATTGACCGGTACAGCTATTTTTAAATAAATTTTAGAAGGAGGAAAAAACTTACCGGCCGACTGCAGTTTCCATCGTTTGCCCTCGTTCTGAGGCGACGTCGCTATTAACGATGATTGAAACAGTAGAAGGGGACGTAATTCTTTTCCCCGCGTTTTTCCGTAACGCTAAAAATTCATAGTTTCTTTTTAGGAACGAGAATACATTATTACACTGACATGTGCTGTTATAAATACAAGAAAGCGACAACAAAAATATTACATTACAAGGAAAGAAAATAACTTTTTAGAGAACAGACATAAAATAAAATGCAACTTATTTCACATGCACGAGAAGTAAAATTATTTACAACAATGAGTAAAACTATACAATTTACACAAACTCCTTAAAAAGAATACTAAGAAAGATATATAGAAAAAGTACACATGTAGCAGTGAAAAGCATTAGAGAATATTTTACTGGGGCTGTTTCGCAGGCTATTGAAGGGAAAGCTACTTTTCTATTTTAATTTATTTTCTCCCCAAATAGGGGAGTGAGCCGATCCTGGAGGTACTGCAATACCAGGCCAACTCGTGGCAAGAGCGGTGCAAGCACCTAACATCTCACCTAGTTGCAAAAATCAGTTTAATATCGAAGTACCCACATGGGGTACGTATCAGATATTAAGCTGATAAGAACAGATACTACACTTTGATCTTAGCCAAAAGGCCGAGAAGCGATACTCAAATCTCTCCGAGTTTCCAAAGCCTACAAATCCTATTTCTTACTCAAACACGGTGTTTTAATTTTAACCAAAGCTACACAACTTTTGCAAATTTATATACAAAAAGCACACGAAACACGAGATCTTGATTTGCTTCAAATACCTGACAGCATGAAACGATTTCTGCATGACAAAACGGGTGTGAAAATAAAAAGCGGCTTGTGAAATACGGCAAGTCGCGAGAATACATTTTTAAACGTATATCATACGTATACGTATTTAATCTTAATCGAACGAAATAACATGATCATGTTGATTCATCCTAGGTCCGACGAACGCAGTTTTTAAAGCCTAGGAAATTTCTAGGAAATTTCTTTAATCACAAAATAAATTCAACGCTTTTTCACAATCTGCACGGACTTTTCACTGTCTCGTTTAGTTAACACAAATATAAACAGTTCATCTGTTCTATTTTTTTTTAAGGAATTGACCGGTACAGCTATTTTTAAATAAATTTTAGAAGGAGGAAAAAACTTACCGGCCGACTGCAGTTTCCATCGTTTGCCCTCGTTCTGAGGCGACGTCGCTATTAACGATGATTGAAACAGTAGAAGGGGACGTAATTCTTTTCCCCGCGTTTTTCCGTAACGCTAAAAATTCATAGTTTCTTTTTAGGAACGAGAATACATTATTACACTGACATGTGCTGTTATAAATACAAGAAAGCGACAACAAAAATATTACATTACAAGGAAAGAAAATAACTTTTTAGAGAACAGACATAAAATAAAATGCAACTTATTTCACATGCACGAGAAGTAAAATTATTTACAACAATGAGTAAAACTATACAATTTACACAAACTCCTTAAAAAGAATACTAAGAAAGATATATAGAAAAAGTACACATGTAGCAGTGAAAAGCATTAGAGAATATTTTACTGGGGCTGTTTCGCAGGCTATTGAAGGGAAAGCTACTTTTCTATTTTAATTTATTTTCTCCCCAAATAGGGGAGTGAGCCGATCCTGGAGGTACTGCAATACCAGGCCAACTCGTGGCAAGAGCGGTGCAAGCACCTAACATCTCACCTAGTTGCAAAAATCAGTTTAATATCGAAGTACCCACATGGGGTACGTATCAGATATTAAGCTGATAAGAACAGATACTACACTTTGATCTTAGCCAAAAGGCCGAGAAGCGATACTCAAATCTCTCCGAGTTTCCAAAGCCTACAAATCCTATTTCTTACTCAAACACGGTGTTTTAATTTTAACCAAAGCTACACAACTTTTGCAAATTTATATACAAAAAGCACACGAAACACGAGATCTTGATTTGCTTCAAATACCTGACAGCATGAAACGATTTCTGCATGACAAAACGGGTGTGAAAATAAAAAGCGGCTTGTGAAATACGGCAAGTCGCGAGAATACATTTTTAAACGTATATCATACGTATACGTATTTAATCTTAATCGAACGAAATAACATGATCATGTTGATTCATCCTAGGTCCGACGAACGCAGTTTTTAAAGCCTAGGAAATTTCTAGGAAATTTCTTTAATCACAAAATAAATTCAACGCTTTTTCACAATCTGCACGGACTTTTCACTGTCTCGTTTAGTTAACACAAATATAAACAGTTCATCTGTTCTATTTTTTTTTAAGGAATTGACCGGTACAGCTATTTTTAAATAAATTTTAGAAGGAGGAAAAAACTTACCGGCCGACTGCAGTTTCCATCGTTTGCCCTCGTTCTGAGGCGACGTCGCTATTAACGATGATTGAAACAGTAGAAGGGGACGTAATTCTTTTCCCCGCGTTTTTCCGTAACGCTAAAAATTCATAGTTTCTTTTTAGGAACGAGAATACATTATTACACTGACATGTGCTGTTATAAATACAAGAAAGCGACAACAAAAATATTACATTACAAGGAAAGAAAATAACTTTTTAGAGAACAGACATAAAATAAAATGCAACTTATTTCACATGCACGAGAAGTAAAATTATTTACAACAATGAGTAAAACTATACAATTTACACAAACTCCTTAAAAAGAATACTAAGAAAGATATATAGAAAAAGTACACATGTAGCAGTGAAAAGCATTAGAGAATATTTTACTGGGGCTGTTTCGCAGGCTATTGAAGGGAAAGCTACTTTTCTATTTTAATTTATTTTCTCCCCAAATAGGGGAGTGAGCCGATCCTGGAGGTACTGCAATACCAGGCCAACTCGTGGCAAGAGCGGTGCAAGCACCTAACATCTCACCTAGTTGCAAAAATCAGTTTAATATCGAAGTACCCACATGGGGTACGTATCAGATATTAAGCTGATAAGAACAGATACTACACTTTGATCTTAGCCAAAAGGCCGAGAAGCGATACTCAAATCTCTCCGAGTTTCCAAAGCCTACAAATCCTATTTCTTACTCAAACACGGTGTTTTAATTTTAACCAAAGCTACACAACTTTTGCAAATTTATATACAAAAAGCACACGAAACACGAGATCTTGATTTGCTTCAAATACCTGACAGCATGAAACGATTTCTGCATGACAAAACGGGTGTGAAAATAAAAAGCGGCTTGTGAAATACGGCAAGTCGCGAGAATACATTTTTAAACGTATATCATACGTATACGTATTTAATCTTAATCGAACGAAATAACATGATCATGTTGATTCATCCTAGGTCCGACGAACGCAGTTTTTAAAGCCTAGGAAATTTCTAGGAAATTTCTTTAATCACAAAATAAATTCAACGCTTTTTCACAATCTGCACGGACTTTTCACTGTCTCGTTTAGTTAACACAAATATAAACAGTTCATCTGTTCTATTTTTTTTTAAGGAATTGACCGGTACAGCTATTTTTAAATAAATTTTAGAAGGAGGAAAAAACTTACCGGCCGACTGCAGTTTCCATCGTTTGCCCTCGTTCTGAGGCGACGTCGCTATTAACGATGATTGAAACAGTAGAAGGGGACGTAATTCTTTTCCCCGCGTTTTTCCGTAACGCTAAAAATTCATAGTTTCTTTTTAGGAACGAGAATACATTATTACACTGACATGTGCTGTTATAAATACAAGAAAGCGACAACAAAAATATTACATTACAAGGAAAGAAAATAACTTTTTAGAGAACAGACATAAAATAAAATGCAACTTATTTCACATGCACGAGAAGTAAAATTATTTACAACAATGAGTAAAACTATACAATTTACACAAACTCCTTAAAAAGAATACTAAGAAAGATATATAGAAAAAGTACACATGTAGCAGTGAAAAGCATTAGAGAATATTTTACTGGGGCTGTTTCGCAGGCTATTGAAGGGAAAGCTACTTTTCTATTTTAATTTATTTTCTCCCCAAATAGGGGAGTGAGCCGATCCTGGAGGTACTGCAATACCAGGCCAACTCGTGGCAAGAGCGGTGCAAGCACCTAACATCTCACCTAGTTGCAAAAATCAGTTTAATATCGAAGTACCCACATGGGGTACGTATCAGATATTAAGCTGATAAGAACAGATACTACACTTTGATCTTAGCCAAAAGGCCGAGAAGCGATACTCAAATCTCTCCGAGTTTCCAAAGCCTACAAATCCTATTTCTTACTCAAACACGGTGTTTTAATTTTAACCAAAGCTACACAACTTTTGCAAATTTATATACAAAAAGCACACGAAACACGAGATCTTGATTTGCTTCAAATACCTGACAGCATGAAACGATTTCTGCATGACAAAACGGGTGTGAAAATAAAAAGCGGCTTGTGAAATACGGCAAGTCGCGAGAATACATTTTTAAACGTATATCATACGTATACGTATTTAATCTTAATCGAACGAAATAACATGATCATGTTGATTCATCCTAGGTCCGACGAACGCAGTTTTTAAAGCCTAGGAAATTTCTAGGAAATTTCTTTAATCACAAAATAAATTCAACGCTTTTTCACAATCTGCACGGACTTTTCACTGTCTCGTTTAGTTAACACAAATATAAACAGTTCATCTGTTCTATTTTTTTTTAAGGAATTGACCGGTACAGCTATTTTTAAATAAATTTTAGAAGGAGGAAAAAACTTACCGGCCGACTGCAGTTTCCATCGTTTGCCCTCGTTCTGAGGCGACGTCGCTATTAACGATGATTGAAACAGTAGAAGGGGACGTAATTCTTTTCCCCGCGTTTTTCCGTAACGCTAAAAATTCATAGTTTCTTTTTAGGAACGAGAATACATTATTACACTGACATGTGCTGTTATAAATACAAGAAAGCGACAACAAAAATATTACATTACAAGGAAAGAAAATAACTTTTTAGAGAACAGACATAAAATAAAATGCAACTTATTTCACATGCACGAGAAGTAAAATTATTTACAACAATGAGTAAAACTATACAATTTACACAAACTCCTTAAAAAGAATACTAAGAAAGATATATAGAAAAAGTACACATGTAGCAGTGAAAAGCATTAGAGAATATTTTACTGGGGCTGTTTCGCAGGCTATTGAAGGGAAAGCTACTTTTCTATTTTAATTTATTTTCTCCCCAAATAGGGGAGTGAGCCGATCCTGGAGGTACTGCAATACCAGGCCAACTCGTGGCAAGAGCGGTGCAAGCACCTAACATCTCACCTAGTTGCAAAAATCAGTTTAATATCGAAGTACCCACATGGGGTACGTATCAGATATTAAGCTGATAAGAACAGATACTACACTTTGATCTTAGCCAAAAGGCCGAGAAGCGATACTCAAATCTCTCCGAGTTTCCAAAGCCTACAAATCCTATTTCTTACTCAAACACGGTGTTTTAATTTTAACCAAAGCTACACAACTTTTGCAAATTTATATACAAAAAGCACACGAAACACGAGATCTTGATTTGCTTCAAATACCTGACAGCATGAAACGATTTCTGCATGACAAAACGGGTGTGAAAATAAAAAGCGGCTTGTGAAATACGGCAAGTCGCGAGAATACATTTTTAAACGTATATCATACGTATACGTATTTAATCTTAATCGAACGAAATAACATGATCATGTTGATTCATCCTAGGTCCGACGAACGCAGTTTTTAAAGCCTAGGAAATTTCTAGGAAATTTCTTTAATCACAAAATAAATTCAACGCTTTTTCACAATCTGCACGGACTTTTCACTGTCTCGTTTAGTTAACACAAATATAAACAGTTCATCTGTTCTATTTTTTTTTAAGGAATTGACCGGTACAGCTATTTTTAAATAAATTTTAGAAGGAGGAAAAAACTTACCGGCCGACTGCAGTTTCCATCGTTTGCCCTCGTTCTGAGGCGACGTCGCTATTAACGATGATTGAAACAGTAGAAGGGGACGTAATTCTTTTCCCCGCGTTTTTCCGTAACGCTAAAAATTCATAGTTTCTTTTTAGGAACGAGAATACATTATTACACTGACATGTGCTGTTATAAATACAAGAAAGCGACAACAAAAATATTACATTACAAGGAAAGAAAATAACTTTTTAGAGAACAGACATAAAATAAAATGCAACTTATTTCACATGCACGAGAAGTAAAATTATTTACAACAATGAGTAAAACTATACAATTTACACAAACTCCTTAAAAAGAATACTAAGAAAGATATATAGAAAAAGTACACATGTAGCAGTGAAAAGCATTAGAGAATATTTTACTGGGGCTGTTTCGCAGGCTATTGAAGGGAAAGCTACTTTTCTATTTTAATTTATTTTCTCCCCAAATAGGGGAGTGAGCCGATCCTGGAGGTACTGCAATACCAGGCCAACTCGTGGCAAGAGCGGTGCAAGCACCTAACATCTCACCTAGTTGCAAAAATCAGTTTAATATCGAAGTACCCACATGGGGTACGTATCAGATATTAAGCTGATAAGAACAGATACTACACTTTGATCTTAGCCAAAAGGCCGAGAAGCGATACTCAAATCTCTCCGAGTTTCCAAAGCCTACAAATCCTATTTCTTACTCAAACACGGTGTTTTAATTTTAACCAAAGCTACACAACTTTTGCAAATTTATATACAAAAAGCACACGAAACACGAGATCTTGATTTGCTTCAAATACCTGACAGCATGAAACGATTTCTGCATGACAAAACGGGTGTGAAAATAAAAAGCGGCTTGTGAAATACGGCAAGTCGCGAGAATACATTTTTAAACGTATATCATACGTATACGTATTTAATCTTAATCGAACGAAATAACATGATCATGTTGATTCATCCTAGGTCCGACGAACGCAGTTTTTAAAGCCTAGGAAATTTCTAGGAAATTTCTTTAATCACAAAATAAATTCAACGCTTTTTCACAATCTGCACGGACTTTTCACTGTCTCGTTTAGTTAACACAAATATAAACAGTTCATCTGTTCTATTTTTTTTTAAGGAATTGACCGGTACAGCTATTTTTAAATAAATTTTAGAAGGAGGAAAAAACTTACCGGCCGACTGCAGTTTCCATCGTTTGCCCTCGTTCTGAGGCGACGTCGCTATTAACGATGATTGAAACAGTAGAAGGGGACGTAATTCTTTTCCCCGCGTTTTTCCGTAACGCTAAAAATTCATAGTTTCTTTTTAGGAACGAGAATACATTATTACACTGACATGTGCTGTTATAAATACAAGAAAGCGACAACAAAAATATTACATTACAAGGAAAGAAAATAACTTTTTAGAGAACAGACATAAAATAAAATGCAACTTATTTCACATGCACGAGAAGTAAAATTATTTACAACAATGAGTAAAACTATACAATTTACACAAACTCCTTAAAAAGAATACTAAGAAAGATATATAGAAAAAGTACACATGTAGCAGTGAAAAGCATTAGAGAATATTTTACTGGGGCTGTTTCGCAGGCTATTGAAGGGAAAGCTACTTTTCTATTTTAATTTATTTTCTCCCCAAATA
The DNA here is from genome assembly GCF_963676685.1 of Mytilus edulis. Classification (NCBI taxonomy): domain Eukaryota; kingdom Metazoa; phylum Mollusca; class Bivalvia; order Mytilida; family Mytilidae; genus Mytilus; species Mytilus edulis. Next base: position 21,089 of record NW_027267998.1, read on the forward strand.
GGGGAGTGAGCCGATCCTGGAGGTACTGCAATACCAGGCCAACTCGTGGCAAGAGCGGTGCAAGCACCTAACATCTCACCTAGTTGCAAAAATCAGTTTAATATCGAAGTACCCACATGGGGTACGTATCAGATATTAAGCTGATAAGAACAGATACTACACTTTGATCTTAGCCAAAAGGCCGAGAAGCGATACTCAAATCTCTCCGAGTTTCCAAAGCCTACAAATCCTATTTCTTACTCAAACACGGTGTTTTAATTTTAACCAAAGCTACACAACTTTTGCAAATTTATATACAAAAAGCACACGAAACACGAGATCTTGATTTGCTTCAAATACCTGACAGCATGAAACGATTTCTGCATGACAAAACGGGTGTGAAAATAAAAAGCGGCTTGTGAAATACGGCAAGTCGCGAGAATACATTTTTAAACGTATATCATACGTATACGTATTTAATCTTAATCGAACGAAATAACATGATCATGTTGATTCATCCTAGGTCCGACGAACGCAGTTTTTAAAGCCTAGGAAATTTCTAGGAAATTTCTTTAATCACAAAATAAATTCAACGCTTTTTCACAATCTGCACGGACTTTTCACTGTCTCGTTTAGTTAACACAAATATAAACAGTTCATCTGTTCTATTTTTTTTTAAGGAATTGACCGGTACAGCTATTTTTAAATAAATTTTAGAAGGAGGAAAAAACTTACCGGCCGACTGCAGTTTCCATCGTTTGCCCTCGTTCTGAGGCGACGTCGCTATTAACGATGATTGAAACAGTAGAAGGGGACGTAATTCTTTTCCCCGCGTTTTTCCGTAACGCTAAAAATTCATAGTTTCTTTTTAGGAACGAGAATACATTATTACACTGACATGTGCTGTTATAAATACAAGAAAGCGACAACAAAAATATTACATTACAAGGAAAGAAAATAACTTTTTAGAGAACAGACATAAAATAAAATGCAACTTATTTCACATGCACGAGAAGTAAAATTATTTACAACAATGAGTAAAACTATACAATTTACACAAACTCCTTAAAAAGAATACTAAGAAAGATATATAGAAAAAGTACACATGTAGCAGTGAAAAGCATTAGAGAATATTTTACTGGGGCTGTTTCGCAGGCTATTGAAGGGAAAGCTACTTTTCTATTTTAATTTATTTTCTCCCCAAATAGGGGAGTGAGCCGATCCTGGAGGTACTGCAATACCAGGCCAACTCGTGGCAAGAGCGGTGCAAGCACCTAACATCTCACCTAGTTGCAAAAATCAGTTTAATATCGAAGTACCCACATGGGGTACGTATCAGATATTAAGCTGATAAGAACAGATACTACACTTTGATCTTAGCCAAAAGGCCGAGAAGCGATACTCAAATCTCTCCGAGTTTCCAAAGCCTACAAATCCTATTTCTTACTCAAACACGGTGTTTTAATTTTAACCAAAGCTACACAACTTTTGCAAATTTATATACAAAAAGCACACGAAACACGAGATCTTGATTTGCTTCAAATACCTGACAGCATGAAACGATTTCTGCATGACAAAACGGGTGTGAAAATAAAAAGCGGCTTGTGAAATACGGCAAGTCGCGAGAATACATTTTTAAACGTATATCATACGTATACGTATTTAATCTTAATCGAACGAAATAACATGATCATGTTGATTCATCCTAGGTCCGACGAACGCAGTTTTTAAAGCCTAGGAAATTTCTAGGAAATTTCTTTAATCACAAAATAAATTCAACGCTTTTTCACAATCTGCACGGACTTTTCACTGTCTCGTTTAGTTAACACAAATATAAACAGTTCATCTGTTCTATTTTTTTTTAAGGAATTGACCGGTACAGCTATTTTTAAATAAATTTTAGAAGGAGGAAAAAACTTACCGGCCGACTGCAGTTTCCATCGTTTGCCCTCGTTCTGAGGCGACGTCGCTATTAACGATGATTGAAACAGTAGAAGGGGACGTAATTCTTTTCCCCGCGTTTTTCCGTAACGCTAAAAATTCATAGTTTCTTTTTAGGAACGAGAATACATTATTACACTGACATGTGCTGTTATAAATACAAGAAAGCGACAACAAAAATATTACATTACAAGGAAAGAAAATAACTTTTTAGAGAACAGACATAAAATAAAATGCAACTTATTTCACATGCACGAGAAGTAAAATTATTACAACAATGAGTAAAACTATACAATTTACACAAACTCCTTAAAAAGAATACTAAGAAAGATATATAGAAAAAGTACACATGTAGCAGTGAAAAGCATTAGAGAATATTTTACTGGGGCTGTTTCGCAGGCTATTGAAGGGAAAGCTACTTTTCTATTTTAATTTATTTTCTCCCCAAATAGGGGAGTGAGCCGATCCTGGAGGTACTGCAATACCAGGCCAACTCGTGGCAAGAGCGGTGCAAGCACCTAACATCTCACCTAGTTGCAAAAATCAGTTTAATATCGAAGTACCCACATGGGGTACGTATCAGATATTAAGCTGATAAGAACAGATACTACACTTTGATCTTAGCCAAAAGGCCGAGAAGCGATACTCAAATCTCTCCGAGTTTCCAAAGCCTACAAATCCTATTTCTTACTCAAACACGGTGTTTTAATTTTAACCAAAGCTACACAACTTTTGCAAATTTATATACAAAAAGCACACGAAACACGAGATCTTGATTTGCTTCAAATACCTGACAGCATGAAACGATTTCTGCATGACAAAACGGGTGTGAAAATAAAAAGCGGCTTGTGAAATACGGCAAGTCGCGAGAATACATTTTTAAACGTATATCATACGTATACGTATTTAATCTTAATCGAACGAAATAACATGATCATGTTGATTCATCCTAGGTCCGACGAACGCAGTTTTTAAAGCCTAGGAAATTTCTAGGAAATTTCTTTAATCACAAAATAAATTCAACGCTTTTTCACAATCTGCACGGACTTTTCACTGTCTCGTTTAGTTAACACAAATATAAACAGTTCATCTGTTCTATTTTTTTTTAAGGAATTGACCGGTACAGCTATTTTTAAATAAATTTTAGAAGGAGGAAAAAACTTACCGGCCGACTGCAGTTTCCATCGTTTGCCCTCGTTCTGAGGCGACGTCGCTATTAACGATGATTGAAACAGTAGAAGGGGACGTAATTCTTTTCCCCGCGTTTTTCCGTAACGCTAAAAATTCATAGTTTCTTTTTAGGAACGAGAATACATTATTACACTGACATGTGCTGTTATAAATACAAGAAAGCGACAACAAAAATATTACATTACAAGGAAAGAAAATAACTTTTTAGAGAACAGACATAAAATAAAATGCAACTTATTTCACATGCACGAGAAGTAAATTATTTACAACAATGAGTAAAACTATACAATTTACACAAACTCCTTAAAAAGAATACTAAGAAAGATATATAGAAAAAGTACACATGTAGCAGTGAAAAGCATTAGAGAATATTTTACTGGGGCTGTTTCGCAGGCTATTGAAGGGAAAGCTACTTTTCTATTTTAATTTATTTTCTCCCCAAATAGGGGAGTGAGCCGATCCTGGAGGTACTGCAATACCAGGCCAACTCGTGGCAAGAGCGGTGGCAAGCACCTAACATCTCACCTAGTTGCAAAAATCAGTTTAATATCGAAGTACCCACATGGGGTACGTATCAGATATTAAGCTGATAAGAACAGATACTACACTTTGATCTTAGCCAAAAGGCCGAGAAGCGATACTCAAATCTCTCCGAGTTTCCAAAGCCTACAAATCCTATTTCTTACTCAAACACGGTGTTTTAATTTTAACCAAAGCTACACAACTTTTGCAAATTTATATACAAAAAGCACACGAAACACGAGATCTTGATTTGCTTCAAATACCTGACAGCATGAAACGATTTCTGCATGACAAAACGGGTGTGAAAATAAAAAGCGGCTTGTGAAATACGGCAAGTCGCGAGAATACATTTTTAAACGTATATCATACGTATACGTATTTAATCTTAATCGAACGAAATAACATGATCATGTTGATTCATCCTAGGTCCGACGAACGCAGTTTTTAAAGCCTAGGAAATTTCTAGGAAATTTCTTTAATCACAAAATAAATTCAACGCTTTTTCACAATCTGCACGGACTTTTCACTGTCTCGTTTAGTTAACACAAATATAAACAGTTCATCTGTTCTATTTTTTTTTTAAGGAATTGACCGGTACAGCTATTTTTAAATAAATTTTAGAAGGAGGAAAAAACTTACCGGCCGACTGCAGTTTCCATCGTTTGCCCTCGTTCTGAGGCGACGTCGCTATTAACGATGATTGAAACAGTAGAAGGGGACGTAATTCTTTTCCCCGCGTTTTTCCGTAACGCTAAAAATTCATAGTTTCTTTTTAGGAACGAGAATACATTATTACACTGACATGTGCTGTTATAAATACAAGAAAGCGACAACAAAAATATTACATTACAAGGAAAGAAAATAACTTTTTAGAGAACAGACATAAAATAAAATGCAACTTATTTCACATGCACGAGAAGTAAAATTATTTACAACAATGAGTAAAACTATACAATTTACACAAACTCCTTAAAAAGAATACTAAGAAAGATATATAGAAAAAGTACACATGTAGCAGTGAAAAGCATTAGAGAATATTTTACTGGGGCTGTTTCGCAGGCTATTGAAGGGAAAGCTACTTTTCTATTTTAATTTATTTTCTCCCCAAATAGGGGAGTGAGCCGATCCTGGAGGTACTGCAATACCAGGCCAACTCGTGGCAAGAGCGGTGCAAGCACCTAACATCTCACCTAGTTGCAAAAATCAGTTTAATATCGAAGTACCCACATGGGGTACGTATCAGATATTAAGCTGATAAGAACAGATACTACACTTTGATCTTAGCCAAAAGGCCGAGAAGCGATACTCAAATCTCTCCGAGTTTCCAAAGCCTACAAATCCTATTTCTTACTCAAACACGGTGTTTTAATTTTAACCAAAGCTACACAACTTTTGCAAATTTATATACAAAAAGCACACGAAACACGAGATCTTGATTTGCTTCAAATACCTGACAGCATGAAACGATTTCTGCATGACAAAACGGGTGTGAAAATAAAAAGCGGCTTGTGAAATACGGCAAGTCGCGAGAATACATTTTTAAACGTATATCATACGTATACGTATTTAATCTTAATCGAACGAAATAACATGATCATGTTGATTCATCCTAGGTCCGACGAACGCAGTTTTTAAAGCCTAGGAAATTTCTAGGAAATTTCTTTAATCACAAAATAAATTCAACGCTTTTTCACAATCTGCACGGACTTTTCACTGTCTCGTTTAGTTAACACAAATATAAACAGTTCATCTGTTCTATTTTTTTTTAAGGAATTGACCGGTACAGCTATTTTTAAATAAATTTTAGAAGGAGGAAAAAACTTACCGGCCGACTGCAGTTTCCATCGTTTGCCCTCGTTCTGAGGCGACGTCGCTATTAACGATGATTGAAACAGTAGAAGGGGACGTAATTCTTTTCCCCGCGTTTTTCCGTAACGCTAAAAATTCATAGTTTCTTTTTAGGAACGAGAATACATTATTACACTGACATGTGCTGTTATAAATACAAGAAAGCGACAACAAAAATATTACATTACAAGGAAAGAAAATAACTTTTTAGAGAACAGACATAAAATAAAATGCAAACTTATTTCACATGCACGAGAAGTAAAATTATTTACAACAATGAGTAAAACTATACAATTTACACAAACTCCTTAAAAAGAATACTAAGAAAGATATATAGAAAAAGTACACATGTAGCAGTGAAAAGCATTAGAGAATATTTTACTGGGGCTGTTTCGCAGGCTATTGAAGGGAAAGCTACTTTTCTATTTTAATTTATTTTCTCCCCAAATAGGGGAGTGAGCCGATCCTGGAGGTACTGCAATACCAGGCCAACTCGTGGCAAGAGCGGTGCAAAGCACCTAACATCTCACCTAGTTGCAAAAATCAGTTTAATATCGAAGTACCCACATGGGGTACGTATCAGATATTAAGCTGATAAGAACAGATACTACACTTTGATCTTAGCCAAAAGGCCGAGAAGCGATACTCAAATCTCTCCGAGTTTCCAAAGCCTACAAATCCTATTTCTTACTCAAACACGGTGTTTTAATTTTAACCAAAGCTACACAACTTTTGCAAATTTATATACAAAAAGCACACGAAACACGAGATCTTGATTTGCTTCAAATACCTGACAGCATGAAACGATTTCTGCATGACAAAACGGGTGTGAAAATAAAAGCGGCTTGTGAAATACGGCAAGTCGCGAGAATACATTTTTAAACGTATATCATACGTATACGTATTTAATCTTAATCGAACGAAATAACATGATCATGTTGATTCATCCTAGGTCCGACGAACGCAGTTTTTAAAGCCTAGGAAATTTCTAGGAAATTTCTTTAATCACAAAATAAATTCAACGCTTTTTCACAATCTGCACGGACTTTTCACTGTCTCGTTTAGTTAACACAAATATAAACAGTTCATCTGTTCTATTTTTTTTTAAGGAATTGACCGGTACAGCTATTTTTAAATAAATTTTAGAAGGAGGAAAAAACTTACCGGCCGACTGCAGTTTCCATCGTTTGCCCTCGTTCTGAGGCGACGTCGCTATTAACGATGATTGAAACAGTAGAAGGGGACGTAATTCTTTTCCCCGCGTTTTTCCGTAACGCTAAAAATTCATAGTTTCTTTTTAGGAACGAGAATACATTATTACACTGACATGTGCTGTTATAAATACAAGAAAGCGACAACAAAAATATTACATTACAAGGAAAGAAAATAACTTTTTAGAGAACAGACATAAAATAAAATGCAACTTATTTCACATGCACGAGAAGTAAAATTATTTACAACAATGAGTAAAACTATACAATTTACACAAACTCCTTAAAAAGAATACTAAGAAAGATATATAGAAAAAGTACACATGTAGCAGTGAAAAGCATTAGAGAATATTTTACTGGGGCTGTTTCGCAGGCTATTGAAGGGAAAGCTACTTTTCTATTTATAATTTATTTTCTCCCCAAATAGGGGAGTGAGCCGATCCTGGAGGTACTGCAATACCAGGCCAACTCGTGGCAAGAGCGGTGCAAGCACCTAACATCTCACCTAGTTGCAAAAATCAGTTTAATATCGAAGTACCCACATGGGGGTACGTATCAGATATTAAGCTGATAAGAACAGATACTACACTTTGATCTTAGCCAAAAGGCCGAGAAGCGATACTCAAATCTCTCCGAGTTTCCAAAGCCTACAAATCCTATTTCTTACTCAAACACGGTGTTTTAATTTTAACCAAAGCTACACAACTTTTGCAAATTTATATACAAAAAGCACACGAAACACGAGATCTTGATTTGCTTCAAATACCTGACAGCATGAAACGATTTCTGCATGACAAAACGGGTGTGAAAATAAAAAGCGCTTGTGAAATACGGCAAGTCGCGAGAATACATTTTTAAACGTATATCATACGTATACGTATTTAATCTTAATCGAACGAAATAACATGATCATGTTGATTCATCCTAGGTCCGACGAACGCAGTTTTTAAAGCCTAGGAAATTTCTAGGAAATTTCTTTAATCACAAAATAAATTCAACGCTTTTTCACAATCTGCACGGACTTTTCACTGTCTCGTTTAGTTAACACAAATATAAACAGTTCATCTGTTCTATTTTTTTTTAAGGAATTGACCGGTACAGCTATTTTTAAATAAATTTTAGAAGGAGGAAAAACTTACCGGCCGACTGCAGTTTCCATCGTTTGCCCTCGTTCTGAGGCGACGTCGCTATTAACGATGATTGAAACAGTAGAAGGGGGACGTAATTCTTTTCCCCCGCGTTTTTCCGTAACGCTAAAAATTCATAGTTTCTTTTTAGGAACGAGAATACATTATTACACTGACATGTGC
>NW_027267999.1:0-31808 GCF_963676685.1 Mytilus edulis
TGGGTACTTTGGGTTTAAGAACATCCTTACAAGTATCTAGTAATCTGAGTTGATGTATCTCTTACCATTTTGTGAGGAGTGTTTGGAACTATGCCAGCTGATTTTTCAAATGTCATAGGTCAGTTACTCGAAGTATACATGTTTTCGTAAATTATTATAACAGACCTACAACGATTATTTTTTTTTCAGGTTCAATATGGAAACAGGTACCATGTGCTCTGAACATCTGAAGTTGTACAAGTTTTATTGCCCAAGACACACAGATATACTGTGTTCACAGTGTACAGTAAACTACCTTCACAGATCATGTCATTTGTATTATATAGATGATCTCTTGTCGAACACTTACTTTAACCCATTTGTCAAACAGGCGCATCAATCAGTCACTGCCAGCCTAGAATCAGTCACTGCCAGCATAGAGAATATCCGACAAAAAGTTCATGACATGAATCAAAATCACAATACCGAAAGTGTCAATCACAATACCGAAAGTGTCAATCACAATACCGAAAGTGTCATTCACAATACCGAAAGTGTCAACCACAATACCGAAAGTGTCAATCACAATACCATGAGTATCATTTCAGAGAACATTCAGAATGCTGGAAAGGGCAATTCGGAAACGAATCACAATGCTGGAAAGGTCTATACGGAAACTAATCACAATATCGGAAGTGACAATTCGGGAACCAATCACATAACCAGAAGTGACAATTCGGAAACCAAATCTCACATGATGGGATGTAGTAAACAATATGATTCGGTTAAAATTTCAATAGTCTCTAGAATGAACGAGTTAAAAGTCTGCGAAATGACAAATGAACAGTTCTGCTTCGTTGTTACAACGTTCCGATTTCTTTCTACTTTAGGCAATATTTTACAAAATGTAAAAAAGTGTTTTCATAAGAACGAATGTTGTATATCGGTTTTGAAAACTTGCCAACAACTCATTACAAACTTCCATCTTCATATACAGATGAGAGAGAACACATGTTTGGTGAATTTCAGCAGTTGTAGTAAAATTCAACCCGTAAACAATTATTCGGGTAAATGGGTGCTCGAACTCAAATTGAAAGTTATTTTACCAAAAGGAGACAGCAATTTTTTGATAACTTCGTGTTGGTTCATGCCAGATAGTAAAATGGTATTTCTAGTAACATTTGTATATACTCGTAGTAAGTCTCTGATTATTCACGATGAATATGGTTCTTATATTCAATCTATCCCCATATATGGAAGAATTTGGGATGTAATACCTGTTGGTATTGACAAGATTGTCGTTCGTTATATTGATTGGAATTGGTTCGAGGTGCTGGACTTTTCCAAGCCTGATCGTGTCCAATCAAGGATATTACGACAAATGTCCTTCAAAAACGATTTAAGGTTCAGTTCATCTGATAATTCTTTCGTAGATGTTTATCGTCCTTCTGGTGAAATTATTACGTCATTTCCGGTAGGAAAGGATAGATTATTCACTGAAATGTGTTCAGACAAGTCAAACATTTATTTGATCGATAAAAAGCGAAACATCTTGAATTGCTTTAGAAAAGAAGGCACCTTAAAACATCCGTATAAATTCGATAGCAACTTATGTATTACTTCAGTCGTAGCAATAGGCAATGGATATGTTCTGTTGACTGGTCAAAAAAATCTAGCTGTTCTTAACTTTGACCAAAGAATTAGGCAAAATGTTAAAGTGGACGCAGTAGAAAATTATATAAACAAAGATATGTGGACAAGTTTTAATCCTACAAAAAACACGTTGTTAGTTTGCAGTGGAATTGACGAATTTGCGTTATTATATAACGTAAAAACTGCAGACAACTAAATGTGTAATCCGAATTATTTTACGAAAGAGAATGAATTAAAACAGAACAATGTATTTTAGTTTGTGTATTTTTCACAATAAAACAACACATATAGTTACCAGTACGACATGATATCATTAAAACAATGTAAATAACATATAAGCAATAATTTTCAAGAAATAAAACCAATGCTGTGAAATAAAAAGGAGAGTTATATCGTTTATTACAACGTGCTTAAAAATACCATTAAATGCATATTCAGCCCTATAATCGATCTCCATTTAAGATATTTAGTATTGAAATTTAACTCCTGCTCGTCAAATAGTGAAACCCTTAAATTGCACAAAGTATCTACAGATTGTCTATTAGAAATGTACATTTTAGCACCGAACCTTTGACTGTTGATTACTTTAGTCTCAGGAGTTTTCCCAAAAGTTAGCCAAAAAATTAACCTCATTAAACACATACACATAATACTGCGTCACCAATGGAATAGCTTATCTTTAAAATAAACTAAACTAATAAAAATCTTAAGAAAACAAAATTTAAACATAAACTTAACAAACCGTATGAAATTACCAGTGCTATTTGAATAAATATAACCGAGAGACACAAACTTTTTTCTTCTTCTAAATATAGCGGTAAGAATGAGTGTTTTAATGCAATATACCATTGACTGATATATTGTTTGTCTTACATACTGCAGCTTAGGACACGACAAGAGTGTCTCGATAACATGCAAGATAAACAATCAGGTGCATCACAAAATCAATGAAAAAATATGTAGGAAAGTTTAATTCTCAAAGGATTGTTATGCTGCTTGTATGAACAGGAATTATAATAGTAACGTATTTATATTATACAACTTATATATATGTACAGTTCTTGTATTTTGTTTGGACAAAAGAAGTTTGCAATGCTTTTTTAAGATCGGGCGAAGGACTCACCAAAACAATTTATCTCTTGTTCTACAGTTTCCCTGTAATACACACAACTACTGCGACAAAACCGAGAGTATTGTGCCTTATAATAAAGGCAAGACTGCGCATGAAAACTTGAACCAACCAACAAAAAACAAAAAAGAAGGATAGCTTACTATGCTAAAAAATCTTAAACAGTTGACAACGTTTCAAACGAGATAAAATGGGTACATGTCGTAATCATACTGGTGTGGCGTAATCAATTCCATCTAAGATTTGATGGTCAGTTCTTAATCAGTTTAATGATCTTTCATCTTGTTTAATGTGACACTTTATACGATACATTAGTTGCATAGTTCCTAAAACAAACACAAGAAAGCCCCGTTATATCTGGTGGAGGTACCCGTGGTCAATATGTCAGTAACCGAAGTTATAATGTGTCTGAAATCTGGACGAATTACAAAGTTATGGCGTGTGCTGAAAACAGAAGCAATTTGGGCTTCCGTTCAAGAGAAACTATAGGATAACTGAAGTGAGAAATGTATGCCACGGAGAGTTGAGTTAGGATGACTTTGTATACATATTAATGTAAGTGACTTGTTGTAAATATTTGTGAAACTTTTGTGTCAGTCATTTTGTTTCCTTGGTTTTATGGAAACGCATTATCCTCGAACTTTGAAGAACATTAGAAGGACGCCTGTGAGAATTGTTGATGAATAGAAACCTGAGATGATTCTGAGATGTTAAAAAAAAAACTAGCAGTAACTTGTATATCGAAACTTTTGTGTTGGTAACAATGTATATATGTACAATGTAAATAACAGAGTGGACTGGCGTATCCGTCGATCCGAAACCGGCAAAGAACCGTTATATAAAATGACAAGTTCCTGATGAAAGATTCGAAGAAGTGGCTCCGCACGTTCAAACCGAAGAAGTCATGTGGACAATATATTCATGTTTGTAAATAACTTTAAGTTTTCATAAATGTTTTTATCCATTCAGAATGTTTTATGCCTAGGTTTATTTTTGTTTTCTTGTATATTTCTTTTTGCATTTTATTTTGTATTACACATGTTTGATTAAGCTAATTTTTAATCTCTTGTTATTACGAGAGTGGGCGTATTGGGTGTAGTTAAGTTAACCGAGAAGGGTTGCTTATACTAGTTGGAGGTACATGGGAGTGTCCATGTGAAAATGATTTACAGTGTTGGTAGTTCTATGGTGATACGGTCACATAGAAGTGAAAATTGCAGCTAATGAGATGCTGATTTTCTGAATTGGATTGCCCAGAGATAATGATTAGTTGATTTTAATTGATGCTTTTAATTATTTTATCATTTCGTTTACGCTTGGATTAACGGTCAAAATTCCGGAAAGACCTTACCATAATGTATTTGAATAGATTTATAATTGTCAAACTTGTGTTATATATTTTTATGATTTTTGTTTAGTGCCTCTTTTGTAGTTATAAATATCAAGAGTTTGAAGTTGAAAGGATAATTGTTAATTTAGATTTTAAGAGTAATCTTTTTGCAAGTTTTCCACAACTATTCACGACGTAAATTGATAAATTACATGGTATAGCAATTATCATTATTTTTTTTCATTATTATTAGTTTAGATTTTTTAAAGTAGTTTTAGTCAAAGAAAAAGTTTATTTTTAATGTTCACATTTCCTCCCCTTATCTTTTTACTTTGTGTAATATTTTTGGTATGAATTTTTTAAATTCGAGTGAAAACGAATTTTGTTTAGCGGGGAGTGATGTGGCGTAATCAATTCCATCTAAGATTTGATGGTCAGTTCTTAATCAGTTTAATGATCTTTCATCTTGTTTAATGTGACACTTTATACGATACATTAGTTGCACAGTTGAACTGCAATAGTTTATCCAAATAATCTAAGACCATTAATCAATGCCTTACATAAATTAAGAACATGTTTATAGCTCGATCTTGTGAGAAACTTTAGGTATTGGTCAGAGATTGAGAGTAGTAGCTTGAAGTACCAAGTTGTATGTACGAACGTTAATTGGAAATTATGATTAAGAATATTTATTATACATGTACTGTTATATAAAGATTATATATATATATGATTAAACATGTGAACATTAAATGGACTTCGTTATATAGACAGTACTAAGTGAGCTTACGGAGAAACTTTACTATAGCTAGTTCCCTATGTTAACGGGCAACATGGATTACGATCCCGGATACGTAGATCCGAAATAATGACAATAGTCCTAAACGATACAAAAGAAAGCCCCGTTATACTGGTACCAACAGTATTGCATCTCGTTACTTTTTAGATCATCTGAGATCCGGTCAATTTTGCGGTTTTTGAATATCGCTTGTTTTAGATTTTAGATGAAGAGTATCTAACTAATCTGCAAGTTTAAAGGTTATTGTGTAAATAAGTTTGTGGATAGAGTAATAATAGTGTTAGTTAAATGCTACACATTTAAATGTTCATCTGGTTTAAAAATTGACATGTTGTTCTCTGGTCCTTTCCATTCTTCTTCTAGCAACGTTGCAAGTATTGGAAATCGGCCAGATCCGAATACTATTTCCGGTTTATTGTTAATGTATATCACAATAGACGGAACACCAAATGCACCATTATTCAAAGCTTCAGTTGTCACTGCTCTAAGTGATTTTTTAATGGCGTCATCCGTAACTGTTGCGAAAGCGCTTTCTGATATCACATCATCAATGCCAGCCATTTTAGCGGCTGTCATCAGATCATTTTTGTCAAAAATACCTTCATCACGACTCCAAGCCCTCATCCATAGTTCTCTAGAAAGTTTTTCTGTGTATTCGGGATGCTCAGTGTTAATAGCTGTTAGAAACCTCATAGCTGTCAGGGAGGTCTTCTCAAACATGACAATTGAGGGATTCTTCGGTATTTTGATAGGAATCTGGTAATACCTCGCTAATCGTGGGATATCTTTTCTAAAATTATATTTACCCTTATTCACTACATATACCGGTGATCTATTTCCAGATTCATGAATAAGACCTCCGAGGAATACTGGTTTGAGTTTTAAATCCATGTTAGTCCAAATTGTTTTGTATCGAATAAGTACTTCAAAAGCTACCCAAGAATATGGCGATACCACGTCATAGAAAAGTTCGACACTCTTTTTGAGTGGAGACGACATGTTCATACTTATCTACATGTCACACGTTTGTTGTACGTTGCATGTCCAAATGTTCATCTTCTCAGCGACTATAATAAAGAAATAATTATCATAATCATTTAACTTTTTTCAGGATATACAAAACAATTCAATGCAATAGTGTTATAGGAAGACAACCGCGTGTTCGGCTTCGAGTGCGAGAGGTGATAGGTTCGATACAAGCTTAATTAATGTTGGTTCAAATGATTCGAAATCTGATATAAGCTGTGTCTGCGCTAACCACGCGTCATTCTGAAGTAGTCGCCTTTGAGTCAGAATGATATGTTATGGTTATGGTGATATGTCCTTCAATCTGTGGATTTATTCGTTGTGAAGCACATTCAAATATCATATACACATATTCGTCCTGACAAGCTTGTAGTACTTGCCACTGGACGTTTAACAGTAAATCAGCCGGATATATAATAACTTATAGTATTTTACTTTCAACATTTTTACAATTAAATTATTAAAAATAATTCAAGATTATATTTATTAATTGCAGTGTCTATACAATAATAGAGCCGGGTTAATTTGCAACAATTTCTTTTAACATCAGGATTTGAGTTTATTATATTAAACTAAATTCATTTCATCAAACACACAAATTGCATATTGGCTCACGGATAAATTATATCATATAATAAATGTATGCATGAATTTAAATGTTTAACTTTAAAATACATTAACATAGATTTGTCTTTCAGATCCTGTTGAGCATGTCGATTATACATTTTGTGTATTTGCCGTATTTACAATACTTCTTGTTTATGCACGTTTAATTTATTGTGTACAATTTTCGATCAATAAATGTCAGACTAAAATCGATCTTGCGATCAACAAGCAATGGATACAGGTATGTCGTGTTTTCAATTTCTATTTTTACATCAGTGTTTACATTTTCACATCATTTGGTTGCAAAATGTTGTTTACAAAAACGAAAGTGAAATCATTATTGCTCCGATTAATCAAAGCTTATGAGTTATAATTATGCGAAACATGTACATTTGTATGTGTAAAATGTATTTTACTTACTGCTGTCTAATAATAATGTAGATACAATAATCTATATTACATTGATCATAACACAGGGACGCTAAATTTGTAAATTTGAAGTTACGGTTCACATAAGGTCGTCACTACGTCACATGGTATATAATATTTAATAATAGCATGAATAGTATCTGATACTTAAGTTAAAATAATATATATAGTATCTGATAAGATCGACCAACTACTAAATATAATTCATTTGTCAGTCTACATCGTATAATACATGTAGTGTACGTACACAATTTATTATCAATAAATAAAAAACCCAAGCGGTTTGATATATATATAATCATGTATATCGTTTCGAATATTTAATGATGAAACTACTATTTTTATGACAACTGTACACGTGATTTTGATGAGGTCGTTCATCAAAATTCTTCGCTATAACCATATATATATATTTTTTAATATAATACAAGTGTGGACACAGATCAGTGTGGATAGTATATTTGGATGTTTGACAGTGTTTTGTATGATATTCCCATATTATCAACTGTGTTGCACAATATGACAACCAACCTGAGCACTAGGAGAGTTGTTTATTAAATATTTAGTTTTTTTATGTTCAAAACTGGCATGGAAAAGACATTAATTGCATTAATTGCCATATAATTATGATAGAATATGTTCCACATCTTTGATTTTGGATACATTTTGAAGCTAGGAGAGGAACACATAACAGGTTCATTTTTTCATGATGTGATTTTTTATATATATGGGAGATGGTATCTGAGAACATGTATTTTCTAACTGTTTGTATGGTTCTATTTATATTATTTTGTGCAGGATCATAATGATCATAAGTAAACGATTTCGTTTTAATGTCGAAATTGTTTCTCAGATTGGAAGACATTCAATTGTTTTAGGAATTAATTTACTCAGTTTAGAAGACATAAGTAATGACAATGCCTGACATGATGCTTGCCATTGCTTGGGGCTAGATGAGCTAGAGAGTAAACTTCTGTGTTATTTTATATTAATTATTTGAAAATATTTTCTCCAAAGCAGGTAAAAGCAAAAAATAATAAAAATTGGCCAGTATGAAAATGATATCATCAAAAAAACCTTTTTAAGCATGCTTCAAAGACTCATGCTACAGAAGTCATCTGATAAAATTTCAGGTGGATATGAACATATACTTAATATGTCTTAAGATCTAAAAAGTTAAAGTATTCAATATGAAAAAGGTATTGCAAAAATATTCTCTTTTCAATTCATTTTGTGATATGGATACAATTGTAGGTAATACCAATACAGTAAGGCAGTTTTATTGTGGTATGAAAGTGTATTGTAGTAATTAATAATTTCTGTTAATTTGCAAAATTAAGAAATAAACAAATGAATGACAAATGTACTATGAAAATTAGAAGGCAAATTCAAGCAATTTGATTGGACGAGAAGTTGTAAGTATGTGCTAAAATTGGATATTGTATAGAAAGGTATATACTATGAAAATTAGAGCGACTAATTGTAGTATTTCTGTTAATTTGCAAAAATTAAGAAATAAACAAATGAATGACAAATGTACAATGAAATATAGTTTTAGAATACAATTAGGCCAAATAGGCCGGCCTTATAATTTTTTTTTTAACATACTGGATGACCATTTACACTCAGGACTAAGGTGTCATATAGGCAGTATAGATGTTAGCACATATTTACAACTTGAGTAATCCCGTAATTAGTCTATTGATATGTTTTGGCTGACTGGATGTAGCTCATTTGCGTAGTTTTGTAATCTACTCACTATAATATCATTGTAAAAATGGGATTTCAAAGGCCCTTGACTTTAGAATGTAAAGAAGGTAGCTGCTGGTGTAAGTATGTTTATTTATATGAACGAAGCGTTGTTTTACTATACATGTACTTATTTACATTGTAAGATGACAAAACGAATTGACCAAGAGCAGACAATTCTTAAATTGCAGTGAAAGCTTTACATTCTTGAAAACATTTTTTTAATTTCACATAAAACCTAAAACTAGCTTTATGCATGATGAATACAAATAATACGAAGAACAAACCGGCTGGGACGTCGCCCGGGTTACCAAGGTCCTCTTTTGCTGCACGGAACACTGTAGCATTTGATTTGTGTGTTCCACGAAATATCCTCCGGGATACCCCTGATTTGACATATGTTCAGCCAGAAGGTAATTACTATTTCAAAAATTCAGATACCTTTCATAAATTAAAGCCATGTTGTGTCAATATTTTTGACTGTTTAAAGACACCTGCTACAAGTGAATCAACACCTATTATTTCTTCTTGTAAACATAAAAAAAGAAAAAAGAGCACATGTAAGACATGTGATATGTTAATCACGACTCCTGATTTCACTAGTAATTTAACATCTAAAACTTATTATACTAAATCTTTCGAGCCTCTGGACTGTTCCACGGACAATGTCGTGTACGGAATCGAATGTACTTTGTGTGGACTACTTTATGTTGGTGAAACTCGTCAAACTTTGCGTAAAAGAATGAATCAACACCGGTCTGATAATAAAGATCCTCAATTTAGAGTTCTTTATAACCATTTTAATCAACCGGACCATGATCCTTCTTTATCTATGAAAGTACGCATCATTGAGAAAATTTATCACCACACAAATAGCCCTGTACTAAGTACTCCTTTCCGCAAAGATAGAGAAAATTTCTGGATAAGGGAGTTAGGGACTGCAATGCCATATGGTTGCAATGACAATATTAAAGGAGTAGGAAATTTGTCAAGTCCTGCCTGCAGTGATATTAATGTAATGAGTTTATTTAATACTACCTTACGACAACAACGTAGTCATGGGCAAAAACATTACCATCGGCCTAATGTTAAAAAGTCTTCCAAATCTAGATCACTCTCTGGGAGCTTTGATGACCTTCTTTCACATCTTCATCGTCCACTAGGGTTACATTACATAAGAACTATTCTCTTTTCACTGCCAGTTAATTTTCTAAAACGTTTGAGAGATTATGCACTTGACAAAGGAGGCACCAATACATTTTCTGCAATATACAGACTAGTCAGTATTATTTGTGATGTAGCTCTTTTCCGACTTTTCAAACCAGTAAGATCGGAACCTTTACATGAGGAAAAGAGGAAATTCCTTCCTGTTGATTTTGCCAATAGAGGAATTGATGCAATCAATCTCGGCAACGTTCTACATCACAAGGAGGTAACATCTAAAATTCCTATTTATTTTCAAAATCAATCTGTTCCTATTGTATCCTACAGTTACACCAAAACCATTGCACCTAAAATATTTAACTATAAACAAGCATTGCAGGACCTTGACTTAGAACAATACTTAAAAAGCCCTCCGACATGTGACTGTTCCCACTCGCCTTATAATTACAGCCCCTCTGGTCATGTTATAACTGGAGATCTAAACATAATTCAACATGAAAATCTCCGAAAGGTAATTTCTCATGGTCCTAAGTTTAGAGAACCACAACACATCAATTGGAACCATAACTTCAAAATAATTATGGATTCCATTGAGGACTACGCCAGAGCATGGGCTAAACGAGAAGAAGTTGAACTGGACACTTTGTCAGAATGGGTTAAAACTATCAGGTCTCTGATAAAACGTCGCATTCACAAGTTGAAAAACTGTGTTAACGATCGACCAAAGTCCATTTTCAGAGACAAAGAGGCCATGAAATGTCTATCATCTCTTCATGATACGTATGTTGTTGTTCCTGCGGACAAAGCTTCAAATAATATTGTCTTTGTATGTAAATCGTATTACTACGAATGTCTTGTAAAAGAATTGGGTATAAAGGAGCACTCAGGTAATCCCACATACAAAGACATATCATTTGACAAGGACGAGATTTTAGCAAATCATAAGTCCTTCATGGCTTCCATAAACATTACATTGAACACCAAATCGGAGGACTTACCTTGTTTGTATTGGATACCAAAGCTTCATAAAATTCCGTACAAACAACGGTATATTGCTGGCTCATCTTCATGTTCCACTAAAGAATTGTCCATTAGATTGACTAAAATTTTATCCGCAGTGAAAGAGGGTCTTCAGAAATACTGTGAAACTGTTTACTCGCGTAGTGGTATTAACCATATGTGGATTCTTAAAAATTCTAAAGAACTTCTAGACAATTTTAAATCTCGGTCTATTTCTGAAATTAGTTCTATCAAAACTTTTGATTTTTCAACCCTGTATACCACCATTCCCCATGTGAAATTGAAAAATCGTCTAAAAGAAATAATCCACAATGCCTTTCAACATAAAAATGGTAGCATACGCTATAAATTTATTACTTTGGGATTTCATAAGGCATATTTTGTTAATAGTGACAAACAAAAAGGTAAAACCTGCTACACAAAAGAACAAGTGGTCAGTATGCTGGAGTTTCTTATCGACAACATATTTGTTGAGTTTGGAGGTAGAATTTTTCAACAAACTGTCGGCATTCCTATGGGAACGAACTGCGCGCCTCTCCTTGCTGACCTCTTATTGTTTTCATATGAATCGGAGTTCCTTCAGACACTTGTCAAAAACAAGAAGATCAAAGAAGCCAGGTTATTTAATTTCACTTTCAGATATATTGATGATGTTCTTTCCATTAACAATCCAAACTTTTCTGATTGGGTTCCATTAATATATCCACCAGAACTAGAAATTAAAGAGACAACAGACACGGCTTCATCCGCCTCATTTTTAGACTTATACCTCGAATTTGACATACACAGTCATCTTAGTACCAGAATCTATGACAAACGAGACGATTTTGATTTTGAAATTATCAATTTCCCCCACCTTAGTAGCAATATACCAACTTCACCTGCATATGGAATATACATTTCCCAACTTATTCGGTATTCAAGAGCTTGCAGCTCCTACTCAGACTTTGTAAAACGTCACCAGTGTCTGAGCAGAAGTTGATGAACCAGGGGTATGTCAAAGAACGTCTTGTCCTTTTTCTAAAAAAGTTCATCGGAAGGTACCATGAACTTGTTGATAAATATTCCGTATCAACTTCACAAATAATACACGATGGTCTTGAAGTATAGATTTTGCGTACTGACGTTGTTTATCATCTTAATTACGTGTTATATTATTCTTTTATTTGTCTTTATTAATATTACTTTTACTGTTGTCTGTTTTTAGAGATATCCTTTTGACGTAACTCTGTGCTTATGTATCCCATCATACTTTGAACGACAAAATTATTTTATGATGTGACTCTGTACCTATGTATCTTGTCATACTTTGAATGACAAAATTATTTTATGATGTGACTCTGTACCTATGTATCTTGTCATACTTTCAATGACAAAATTATTTTATTCATTAATATTACTTTTACTGTTAACCAACTTTTTTGTGATATACATTTTACGTGACTCTGTACTTATGTATCACGTCATACTTTGAACCACACTATTATTTCATTTATTATTATTACTTTAACTGCTAAGTCAGTGTTTGTTATATCTATTTTGCGTGACTGTATTTATGCATCCCGTCATACTTTGAACGACAAAATTATTTCATGTCCACCTGTGCGATTTCAAACGCGCAATTTTACACCAGTACCCATACCCTCCTTCCTTGATGGGTGCATTTTACATAGACACATATAATCGTATAATATAATCAAAATGAGGATGTTAATTTGATGTATGCCTTTTTGTGCTTCTTCGTTACATTTGTTGTTTTTATAGTGATTAAGATGATAACACTATGTTGACTGCTGTACCCCTATTTTTGACATTTTTACCTATTATGTCTGTTTGTTTTGTTCACGCATCGGTGACTATATAATGGAATTTGATGCGACTGTCATACAAGTGAGAGGTTTAGCTAGCTATAAAACCAGGTTCAATCCACCATTTTCTACATTTGAATATGCCTGTACCAAGTCAGGAATATGACAGTTCTTGTCCATTCGTTTTTGATGCGTTTTGTTATTTGCTTTTGCCATGTGATTATGGACTTTCCGAATTGATTTTCCTCTGAGTTCAGTATTTTTGTGATTTTACTTTTTAATACAAACACTTGGATCCCCCTCCCACATCTTTGGTTGAAACACCTTTTAAAAATGGCTGGATCTGCCCCTGGTATGTACCCATAGGTAGTCTAGTGGATAGTTTATATGCATGAAATATTTGTCACTGGACATTAGGCAACCAATTATCGACCAATTTATGACTAAATATATCAAATTGCTTTATTAATAATTTCCCTTCAAAAGATTCATGGTTGACTGTTTTTGTGTACAAAGTAATTGCATGGAAGATAAAGGATTACAAATTCTTAAGTTGTCTGTCAAATCTTGATTTCTCAATGAATGTATTGCATAACAATGAACTGAGCTCAAAGCAAAGCATTTTAATAATAAACTTGGACAAAGAGCTCAATCCAGTGATATACTTTGTACTACGTATATACAGGTCCTTCATAAACATCCATCGACCAAAACCATATCTCAATAACATGCCATACTACATATACATGGTTGGATCAGAAGTCCTGAAATGAAAGACATGAATTTTATTATTGTATTTTAAGTATAAATACCGGTTAATTGATATAGTTTTAGTGTCCCTCTGTTGGAAATAAGAACATATCTCCACCTAATTTTAGTTAACTGATGAAGAAACAGTCAAGCTATAAAATTTTATCTTAGATTTGTATACTATTGAATAAAAAGTTCCTTTTATGATCAAAACCTATATGTCGACCTCTCGATGCATTTGTTTGTGTTTCGTTTGCTTGCTTTTTGGCTGATGTATACCCCTCATCTATTTGATACTTATATTATATGTATCACGAAGTAAGCATATTATTAGTTACATAGTGTGCTAGTGACCTAATACGGTATATATTGGGTCAGTAAATTCCATATGGGGTGAGAGCGAAGCTCGAATCCCCATATGGAATTTACTGACCTCATATATACCGTATTACGTCTCTTGCACACTATGTAACGAATTAATCTTACCGACTATCTTAACGTGTGAAATTAAGACTAGTGATTCTCAAAACGAGCAAGTCTTCAATACTGTTAGCGCTAAGTAAATACTTCCATTGATCATACAAAAACAGATGCCAACAATAACGACTTGTAAGGTTTAAATGTGTTTTATGAATTTGTTTCAACCTTAATCATCATTTTCTTCGTCTGTTGGAACTTTTAAGATTTTTTCTCAGTACCGTTTTGTTTTTTACAAAGGGACATAACACCATTACTAACCGTGTATGAAATAAGCCCCACCCCTTCTTACCTTATAAGGAATATAAAGAGACGTAACTCCACTACTAACCGTGTATGAGATAAGCCCCGCCTCCCTACTAACCCTAATATCAAATATACACGGTTTGCACGCGGACGCTTTTAACCAATCATATTCCGGGAAATGTATAGGAGGTAAGATAATGTAAAATACACTGGTATCTACACTTAATTTCAGATATCAACAGAAAAAGACAACGATATTTAACATGGGACCAGTATTTTATGGCTGTTGCCTTGGTTTCAGCAGAAAGAAGCAAAGATCCTGTTACGCAGGTTGGTATCTGAAATTTATCAAGTATCATATTACTCTTAAAATTAATGCAAAGAACTGAAAAAAAGAATAATGTATAATCCCCTAGGAAATAACTATCTACCTGAGAGCAAAGGACGTTGATCTAAGCAAATATATGTCACTGTATGACCTTCATCAACGATCGAATCCCATTTTTTTTTACAAACATTAAGGTATAAAAAAAAACCCTCTCTGACAAAAAGGAAGAACATTTCAAACAAGAACTCAAACGGTTTGTTTTTTTCGTACAAAACAAAATATATAAAAAGACAAAAACAAATATATACACTTTCATATATAACACCTTTTCAACACACATGTGGAGTAAGAACTACATTCTTACCCTTTAGGAAATATTTGGTTTGGCTGTTTTTTCATAAAATTGTGTGGTACGTATTTGTCTTTGTACCGTTTTTCCTTTGACTGTTTATACTTGTAGTGTATTTCAGGTTCATACTTGTAGTGTATTTCCGGTTGGTGTCTGTATCGTTAATACAGAGAATATAATTGTTGGTATATGAGAATAATGGTATGCCTAATGAATGCAGTGTTCTGTACTTTAAGGTACTACTTCAACAGTTTGTCATCTCAACTCCTCTGAAACCACACAACAGAGTTTTATGAAACTTTGTAGATAATAAGGACACACTACGTAGATATGCATATCGACAGGAAATTACTATTCATTTTTTTCTAGGAGTTACGCCCCTTTGAACTTAGTTGCTTCAATGCAACAGTTTGTCATCTCAACTTCTCTGAAACCACACGACAGAATTTCATGAAATTTTGTAGATGATAAGGACATACTATGTAGATGTGCATATTGACAGGAAATTATTATTCAATATTTTTTCTTATACAATTTTTTTTCCTTACACTTATTTAATTTCTCCAATGACAATGTGGGGACGTGGGGTTATGTGAGTGTGCTCACTGAGGTTCTTTATTGGATGCATTGTTCTATACCTGTATTTTCTTTCAGGTTGAAGCATGTATTGTTTATACAAACAATAGAATTGTAGGTATAGGTTATAATGGTATGCTTAATGGATGCAGTGGTTTATACTTGTAGTTATTTTCAGGTTGGTGCTTTTATTGTTAATACAGACAATATAATTGTTGGTATATGAGAATAATGGTATGCCTAATAAATGCAGTATTTTATACCTATAGCTTGTGTCAGGTTGGAGCCTAGACCTGTATTGTTAATACAGACAATAGTATTGTAGGTTAGGGTATAATGGTATGCCTAATGGTTGCAGTGTTTTATACTTGTAGTTTATTTCAGGTTGGTGCCTGTATTGTTAATACAGACACTATAATTGTAGGTATAGGGTATAATGGTATGTCTAATGGACGCAGTGTTTTATACTTGTTTCAGGTTGGTGCCTGTATTGGTAATACAGACAATATAATTGTAGATATAGGGTATGATGGTTTACATAATGATCATAATGGATGCAGTGTTTTATACCTATAGCTTGTTTCAGGTTGGTGCCTGTTTTGTTAATATAGACAATATAATTGTAGGTATAGAGTATGATGGTTTACATAATGGGGAGGGGGGATTTTTTTTGGAAAAAAAAGTTTGTTTCCAGTTTTTGGGGAAAAAAATAATTTGTTTTTGACCCTGAGAAAAACAAATATGTTTGTTTCACCTTCAGCTGCCACTATATGTAATGCTAAAATTGAAAGAAAAAAAATGTTTTCGACTTGTCGCCAAAAAATAGATTGTTTTTCGCCACAGGCGAAAGAACAAGTTTGTCCGGAAAAAAATCCATAGCCCCCCCCCCCCCCCCCCCCCCCCGAAAATCAAATGGTTGCTGCCTTAGGATATAATGGTATGGTGTTTTATACTTGAAGTTTGTTTCAGGTTAGAGCTTGTATTGTTAATGCAGAACATATAATTGTAAGTATAGGGTATAATGGTATAGTGTTTTATAATGTAGTTTGTTTCAGGTCGGAGGTTGTTATAAAACCAGATAATAGAATTATTGGTATAGGGTATAATGGTATGTCTGATGGTTGCAGTGGTTTATACTTGTAGTTTGTTTCAGGTTGGTGCTTGTATTGTTAATACAGACAATAGGATTGTAGGTATAGGATATAATGGTATGCCTAATGGTTGCAGTGATGATGATATGCCTTGGGGAAAAAATTCAAAAGACATTCTTAATACGAAAAAATTATACGGTAAGAGAACAAAAAACCAGAGTTAACCAAACAAAAAACCAACTACCATGTTTTCACAAAGGTACATGTTTATATAAGGGAGCAACCCTTTAACTTAAGAAAAAAGGGGGGTATGGTTTTTGTTTGAGTCCAAACATTAATTTTAGTTTTTGAAGCTATCAATAAGTATTTTTTTCAAAATTGAACACTATAAGGTACGTGTATGGGTAGACTCTGGTTCAGACTATTTTTTTTGTCATCTGCTTCATCACAATATTCGTTTTCTTCATTAATTTGGGGATCAGAATATACATACACCTCCCTTTTTTTTAAAGTTAAATGGTCGTTCACTAATTAATAATATAATACGAGTGAGATTACTATTTATTTGTACATGGACCGTTGTGGAAGGAAAATGTAAATGCAGGTTTGTCATACACAGACAGTTTCCACCAATTTGTATGGCTATTTCTGATACTGCCAAAGCACTATTTGCGCATTCAAATTACATTGACCGTATATTCATTTGTGATATTCAGTAACTGACGTATATCGCCATTCTTTGTTTTGTTTCCGTAGAGTTTTTTTTATGTCGTCAATGTTAAAGACAGAAGCACAAAACTATTGAATCGTTCTTTTTCAGTATCAAAATTGAATATTTCAAACATGACATACGTTCAGCCTCAGCAATGCGCCTTCTCGTTGGATTGATGTTTGAGTGCTTAACATCATTCAATTTGGTCAAATGTGATTATTAACTAACTTTATTAAGACTGTTGTTTCTGTCTACAGTGTGTCATGCGGAAATGAACGCTATTGTTAACAAGATATCTGCAGACATCCGGGGATGTAAGATGTACGTCACGCTGTATCCTTGTAATAATTGTGCAAAAATAATTATTCAATCTGGTATTAAACACATGGTTTACTATGATGATAAAAATAGACATAAAGACGAGGCAAAGGCGTCACAGTATATGTTTGATAAAGCAGGAATATCAATCAGGTATGCAAAAAAAAACCAACAACACATACTAGTGTATACATATCGTTGCATTACCTATTACATAAGCACGCATTTATACTGTAAAAAGACATAAATTCACGAATATTGCATAAAAATGAAAATTGCACTGCATGCGAGAAACAGAATAAAACATCAGGTTTATAAAAACGTTCGAGTAAATTTTGATCTAGAACGATATTTGTCTTTCCCCTGTTCAGGGTCACACACATCGTTTTTAAGTGAATTGCAACACATATGATGTTTTACATAGCTGAAATATAGAGAAGGACACACCAACTCACAGATCTTCATGTATCACTTTCGTACAGCCTGGCCTTTAAGGCTCGGGGTGTGTTTTCACTTTTTAAATTGGTATAGAAAAGATTAAACGCTGCATTTTATTTAATAATTACATGCATATATTCCCAACCAAATATCGATACGCAAACAAGAACAAAGAAATAATTAAGCGACAACATATGAAGTTTATGCTTAAAATAAGAAATACATTTTTTTTTATTTCAACTACAGATTTCATATCAATTAAGGATTGACTGGAAAAAAAATCTGTCATGAAAAAAGGTTACAATGTATTTCGAATAGAGATAAGAATATTACAGTCAATCCTTATAACCTAATTCTAAATCCCATTTTAAAGGAGTCAATCATGAAAAAAACAAATTGAAGACTTCACGGTGACATGACAAAATTATTTCTATTAGTCAAAAGACAAAGACTTTCAGCCATTCGTAATACGTGTTAATCCAAACCTGAATGATTAATTAATAGATCGTAGTTAAATAAGAACTTCTTTTCTTTTTCAGGAAGTATAGTTCGACTTCGACACTGCTTAACATTGGAACTTTGAAGAGTAGATTATGACCACATATAAATATAAATATATATAAACAAAATCCATAAAATGTAGGAAAATATAAGAATTACTTAAAGGGCTTTAGAAACGTGACGAGTTTTTCTCTTGTTTCGTAGTGAATACACATACATTGTGTACTTTCCTACACTGTACGAATATTGTTTTCATCTCCAGAGAGTTTTTTTCCAATTACAATCGTTGCATTGTATTTTAAATGAATCCGACATGACTTAAAAGCGAACCACAATGAGGACTCCCATTTGAACTGTGGTGGTTTGAACATTACAGTTCGCTCACAACAGACGCAGGATACCAGAAGACTGTAATCGTATAGTCTACATTTATCGCTCGTGTTATCTGTGAAACTTTTTTTGTAAAGCAGAAAGGTCGATTGCAAGATACAACAAGATATATGCGTCATACGGGTATCATATACAGTTTAACGGCATATTTGATCCGACTTGTAAAGAATAAAGATATATTTACATACTTTGAGCAATGTAGGCCAACGATTCAACATAATGCATATTATTGATGTCTTGTGCATGGCTTATAGGATAACATATAAATACTTGCATGTATATTCATTTGTATAACTGAGAGATGAAAGAAATAAACCTGTATTGGCAACAACAGACAAAACAACTTATAATTAATGCTTTTAATTTGATTTATAGATTTAGCATAATTTATTTTCGAAATGATCAATGTCATATGGATCGGTCATAAGTAAGACAAGTAAAAATGATCGTGTCCGTTACTTCAATATTGGTTTTGACACTACAATATTCAATATATAAGCAAAGTCATCGTTTCCTGGACTAGGTATGACGTTTTTGTACTAAAATTGATTTATATATACTTGTATTTGGCTTCGAATTAGTTTGCGACCATCAAATTACCATTTGATGACATCGGAGCTTGAAATACAATACTGGTATCTCCCTTCTAAGAACACTGATTGCAATCAACGTCCAATCATACATTTAGATAATTTATACCCCATCTATGCTTGTGCGTATATTTTCATAACATCAATAATGAATTGTGAATTGATGCTATGAAAATTGGCGACTTTATCCAATGAAAATGCAACTTATGAAGGATCTTGCATTAGTCTCATACATTTTAGGATCAATCTAACCATAACATATTTCACAAATAACCCCTACTATGTCGATTCTTGTTAGCTGATTAAAATATCGAAATACATGTTTCATTGCCTAAAATTCACTGTCTTTTTTTAATCATTGCACATTTGCCGAAAAATAGGGGTTGCAATTCAATAACTATTAGAAAAATCGTATTGTAGTAAACCACTCGATCTCTGCCTCTGCTTTTTGTGTTTTTTTCCCCGTGCATGTACTGATTTTATGTCATTGATGAAACCCTATATCCTTCAAGTTTCACAAGAGGTAATAATCATACCAGTACATAAGTTTAATCTTTTATTGCTATGGATGGATGTAATGAGCTAATATGCAATCAACAATCTGTTTTAACCAACAACAGTTTCTGGAATTCTGAAAAATATTGAAATGAAAAAAAAAATCATATTAGTGTATATACTGTAGAACTATCAGCACTTAATGATACAGCGTATTTTAACGTCATAGTTTGCCACTTTATTTGCAAAACTGTTCGATTGTCATGGTTTATCCCAGGTAGAGCCAAAAGTTGAATATTTGGAATCGTAAATTTATATGTTGTAAAATTCAAATAGGGTTTCTAATTGCAAAGAGGATATTGCATGAAAAAAAGTTAAGATTTTTTGTAATGTTACAATTCTCTCTTATTATAAGGTATAGGATAGCTTTATTGGTATGTGTATACCTTTTAAGGTCCTCATGCCCGTCAGACAGTTTTCACTTGAACCTGACCTCATTTCATGGATCAGTGAACAAGGTTAAGTTTTGGTGGTCAAGTCCATATCTCAGATACTATAAGCAATATGTCTAGTATATTCGGTGTATGGAAGGATTGTAAGGTGTACATGTCCAACTGGTGTCACCTGACCTTGACCTCAAAGTTAAGTTTTTGAGTTTCGGTCTTTTTTCTAATACTTTATGCAATAGGTCAACTATATTTGGTGTATGGAAATTGACCTCATTTTCACGGTTCATTGCTAATTGTTAAGTTTATGTGTTTTTGTCTGTTTTTCTTAAACTATAAGCAATAGGTCAAATATATTTGTTGTATGGAATAATTCTTAGCTGTGCATACCTTCTTGGTACGTTTCATCTGACCTTGACATCATTTTCATGGTTCAATGTTTAGTTTTCTTGGTTAATGTTAAGTTTATGTGACAGTTGTAATACAGCTTTATATTTATAACTATCAATATAATATCAATGATTAGTAGAGAAAGCGAGACATTTCAGTGTGTGCACTCTTGTCTTTTTTTTTGGTGATGGTTTTGTAAGTCTTTCTTCGAAAAACGCATCTTGGTTGTTCCTTTGATATGTTTATGCGATTTGGTTTTCATTATACCGCTTTGAAAACAGATTTGGTAGTTTATTCTAATGAGATCAATACCCAGTAAAAAATAATGTACATGTATCTATACAATAATGTCAAGCATGTATTAAAATGATGCAATAATCAAAGACTAACCAATTATTGCTAAGCGCAAAGTAAAGTATAGGCTTTTCGACATCCTTTAATACTGAATGTGCTCTTCAAAATATTTTATCAATTAATTCAAATGAATACAGAAATATTGCGCAAAACAGAACCAAAATTGCGCAAAACCAGACGAATCAAAAGACAGACGCAGTTTGCATCCTTTATCTTTATCAAAGATGATTCGGGTAGAAAAAAGCTCAAATGATTATCGACAATACAAAAAGACTATTAGGTGGCAATACACAGTTAGGAAATAATATCCAAATTTACTCTCTGAAATTTTACCATCCCCTTTTCATTGCTTTCTTGCAAATTAAACTAACTGTTTGTGTCATATATGTACATATGCGTGTGTCAAAAGCTTCCATATATTTAATATCCAGTAGTTAAAATGGTAAAAAAACAAATTTCTTTTTTGGGTATCCATGGCAACAACCTACATTTATTTGTTATAAATTAATGCAAAAAGTGGGAAATATGTCGCATTTCCCTCCAAAATTTGGGCAGATGTAGAATTTCAATCGCTTGAAGTAGTACCCTTCCTGAAACTGTTTACATATATCTATCAAGAACTCTAACAAAAATAATATGTGTTTTATCTCATTTTTTTATTGTAAAATTGCGTCAAAAACATCGTGTAGAAAAAAGTGTTTGTAAATATTAATTTCTGAACCTATGGCCGGTCTAGCTTTGACATACGGAGAGTCAAACAGAAAATTACCCATAAAACATGTAAAAGTAATCTTAATGTTCTTACAAACCATCTCTGAAGGATAAATTAGTACTCAGCTGTCTAAAACTGAATTTTATTGCACAATAATTTTCATATTTGAAAATCCAGCAGGACCAAAATGCGAAACCAAACTACTAACTGTGTATTGCTACCTTAAACCGTAACGATATCTGTTGTTAGATACGTACTTAGATTCACATATGTATTTTATTTCTGTTGAGCAAGCATAATCATCCCATTGCCAGTTACTTGCACTCCACATTTGAAGGCAGTTTCCGCTAACTCCGCCTCTTGGTTCATGTGGCGCCCAATCGGTGTACATAAAATAACTTTTCGTGGATGACCACTGCCATTTGCCTTCCTCTAAATCATCCCTACCACCGAGCCAAAAAATCTGATAAAAAATATAAGGTCATGTTAATTGTAGTTTTACACTGTGTTACTATGCAGTAAAAGAGTTAACAGTAATCTATTTTCATAGAAACAACGATGACGGTTCGGTTTGGACATTTAGTATAATTTGTATTTAAAATAAGATTTTTTAATACTGACATTATCGGTTTCTTATAATGATTTTATTTTCAATAGTTTTATTTCACAATATTACATATATTAC
Source organism: Mytilus edulis (assembly GCF_963676685.1). Lineage (NCBI taxonomy): Eukaryota > Metazoa > Mollusca > Bivalvia > Mytilida > Mytilidae > Mytilus > Mytilus edulis. The sequence goes on from NW_027267999.1 coordinate 22,541, forward strand.
AATCTAGATTCTGTTCATTGCAATTGAAGCTAGATATTACACGTTCGCACTTCAAAAGATCATACTTCTGCCCACTGGTGATGAAATTTTTACGATGTATTAGATCGAGTTGGACTGATTGATACAAGCGTTAATTTCTTTTTGTATTGTTTTTTTAGTAATCATTTCGATGTTTATCTTTGTCTTTCCCAGATCTGATGTGTAATGTTTTTTACAAATCATTTTTGCGGTTCTAATGATGCACTGTTTCACTACATAAAACTGAGGAAGGAAATTGGGATTGTGTCAAAGCGACAAAGTCTTTAATATTCAAATAGTGATTTTTTCATTAACCACACCACTTTCTTTATTAAACTAACCCAAATAAGTGAACGCTGTATCGGCGGTCGATGTCAGCAATTTTTCTCTTAATGGTATAACATGTATAAGCTTAAAGCAGATCGCTGGTTATTGTACATTTTGTGTCTAATAGATGACATTATGGCATGAGTTAAGATTGTTGTTGAAGGTCTGCCGTATGGAGATGTCTTGTTATTTACATCTTTCTTCGATGCTTTTTTCATCATCTGTCTCGTTTGTAAACACATACCACTTCTTTTGAATTCCAGCATGTTCTTGTATGTCAAAAGTAAACACAGATAAAAAAAAAGTGGTTTGTACAATAATTCCATTTCGATATACGGATACGGTCCAGTAACATTATACCAGAAGTGCTCTAACTCAGTTTAATTAACTTACTGCTGAACACTTTTTTTTTTATATATATCTACTTATCTGAAAATAAATACTTTTTGATAGAGAGTTGTGTGTTATGTTTATTTTGTTGAGATTAAGCAAACAGTGAAATGAATTAAGGGCAACAGTTTTTTGTTCAAATATTAATGTCAGTTCACTCTGAATATACAAGTAAAAAAAATACTAAAGCTTGAAGGAATCATATAATTACCATCAATGAATATAACCAATACCGAATACACCGCTACATTATGTAGCCTACATATATACCAATGTATACGATTATCAAGCTATCGAATACTCGGAAAGAACAAACGTAAAACAATTCAAACGATAACAAAACAGTAAACGATATAATAATATTAAAAGAATATTAACACTTAAAAACCAATTGTTCAGAGAACTATTGAAGGTCTTTCCACACATAAAGATCAATTTTGATATAGAACCATGAAAATTCAGTTTGAAATATAATATCCAGCGTCAAATGATATCTAACTGTACACTGATGCCAAAAATATATGGTTTCTATTCATTTTTTCATAAACAATGGAGATGAATTGTTACTTCCGGTTTGAAATATGTCACTTCCGGTTTTATTTGATAGTTTACCTGATACTGATTTCAAAAATATATTGTTTAATATACTTTTACATTAAATAAGTACAAAAAATCGCTACTTCCGGTTTACACAAAGTCACTTTCGGTGGGATTTGCATGGTCTTGCAACGTAATGCAAAAGTTCCATAGCTTTATCATGTATACATATGAAGTAAAAGCAAAGGTCAAAATCTAAAACGTCGATTTTAGTTATGACCTTGAGTTCAATTTTTAGGTCATAAACAAAGGGCTTCAAATCAAAAGTCCATAGATCTTAATTATATGAGAAATATCTAAGCGACATATTGCAAAACAAATATTAATCGAAAGAACAAAATTTGGCAGGAGAAAAAAATAAAATAAAAACCAATTGCTCAGAAATTAATTGAAGGTCTTTCCACCCATAAAGATCAATTTTGATATAGATCTATGAAAATTCAGTTTGAAATATCATATCCAGCGTTGAAGATAGCTTATTGTACACTGATTCCAAAAATATATAGTTTTTTTTTTTTACCTAAATAGGGGAGATGAACTTTTAATTCCGGCTTGAAATATGTCACGTCCGGTTTTATTTGATAGTTTACCTGATACTTATTCAAAAAATAATTATTTAATATACTTTAACATTAAATAAGTTCAAAAATAGCTTCTTCCGGTTTACAGAAGGTCACTTTCGGTTGGCTTTTCCATGAACAAAGGTCTTGCAACGAAATGCAAAAAGTCCCATGGCTCTATCGTGTATATATATGAGGTAAAAGCAAATGTCAAATCTAAATGTAAATTTCAGCTTTGACCTTGAGTTCAATTTTAAGGCCATAAATCAAGGGCTTCAAATCAAAAGACCATAGGTCTTAATTATATATGGTTAATGAGTTATATCACTATATGCCAATTTTTTGATATATGAGGGTAGACTCCAATTTCATGTTAGCATACCCTTCCAACCAAAATTCATGTGTTACGACATGTCGCAACTTATAATTTAGTAAAAATATGTTGTTGATATTTTATATGGTTTTTGGAAAGAGTTAAAAAATTTCCAAAATCAAAATTTAAAATATGACCTTCACCTCGGACCTTAACCTAATTTTCGTATTTTTTTATCAAGAACCAAAATATTCGTATTTTTTTATCAAGAACCAAAATATCCTAGGTCTCTATCATTTATGTTTTAAAAAAAATGCATTTCCCTTATATCACATGCATAAGGGGAAATAACTCTCACATAGAGTTTTCATATCGCTTCGATTAAAATAGGACAAATCATGTTAAGGATATAACAAGCAATTTTATAAAATAAATTTGTCGCTTTCTTTAACGATTACGGCGGAGATGTAGTCACAAGGAAAACAGTGATTGGGGAGATAACTCTTACAATTAAAATTGTGTGTCTTAGCAGCGTGAAATTTAGAAGCGCATGAACTTTTATGATACGATATGAGAAATATCTTAGCGACATATTGCGAAAAAAATATTTATCGCAAGAACAAAATTAGGCAGAAGAAAAAAAATAATCAGAACAAATACAATAGGTCTTTCCGCAGAAAAGTGGAAAGACCTAATAATGATAATCAGAACAAATACAATAGGTCTTTCCACAGAAAAGTGGAAAGACCTAATTATTTGGATCATTATAACTTTAAAATTTTGATTTGATTTTAGACTGTTGAAAGCTGATTTTTGCGTAACAGGCATGCCAACTGACAATTTATGCCTTAATTATATTTGTATATGTAATGAAATACTTGAAGAATATAAGCTTGCTGTGTATTGCAAAAAGTTCTGTTGGCTTCCAGACATCACTTCTGCAAGTCTAGCGTCATGTGCTCTGCATGATCCCTAATTCACCACAAAATAAAATATATGTATATTTATAAACAGTATTATATTAAAAAATATAACCTTGTATTACCTGTATGTTTGTTTTGAATATTTTGCATAATGTTTCAATCCACAATGGATTTTTTTCTCCTTAAAAGAAAGTAAATGTTTGTGACAACCAACAGTGACAGTTGAGTTTTGCATATGAAATTTGACAAAATAATTTTTTGAATAATTTTCAGTAGATACATTGATAGTTTAGGTAGTTAATGATTATTAATTGTCCATGACTAATTGGCAACCCCTGAGATCATCACGACGATTACGGAGCTCAAATATAGGGTTTTAAAGATGAACAAACATATACATTTAGCATTTCATTGTGATTGGTCATAAACAATAAGCGCTCGGTAGATATAGGGTCGTGGTTGATAATTTTAGTCAGGTGTAACACATACATGCAAATCAAAGCAATTAGGTTCGTGTGACTAAAAAAGCATATAACTTCCGTTCGGCAAATATCTGTGATTTTAACAAATCATAAAAAGGAAGTTATTTGCTCTTTAAGTCACGATAAACTATATTGGTTTAATGCACAGATATTTCATATGTTTGCCAAACAAATTTTATCATGGAAGTCACATGCCTTTTTAGTCAAATGAAAATTATTGGTTTAATACGCAGGTATGTGTTAAACTAAAAGAGCATATGCCTTCTTTTTTATTATTAGTTTAACGAAGTCATACCCTCTCATTTAACAAGTGAGTGGTCGTGACTAAAAAAACACCTGTAAATTCCTCTTTAAGATTAGCTTAACACATACTTGCACATGAAGCTTCTCTTGACATTAAGAGCACAAATGATTAGTTTATAACATCTATACCTGCGCAGTAAAACAATTGAGTTGTCTTAACTAAAAAAGCACGAAACTCCCTTTTTAAGGTTAGTTTAACACATACGTACGCAATACATTAATAGAGTTTCTTATGACAATAAAACCTTTAGCTCCGTTTTAAGATGACTTTAACTCATAACTTCAAATTACAACATTTAATTGTTTGGCTTTATAAATATTTTGATATGAGCGTCACTAATGAGTCTTATGTAGACGAAACGCGCGTCTGGCGTAGTAAATTATAAGCCTGGTACCTTTGATAACTATTAAGTTTCTGGTGGCTAAAAATGAATGACACTTCCAGATTAAGAATAGTAAAACCCATACCTGCGCATTAAACCAGTTAAGTTTCTCGTGACTAAAAAAATAGCAAGAATCTTCATAATGATGCCATGTAACTGGACACTCTGCTAGAACAGTTGCTATACAGACTATATAAAAAGACAGAAGAATGTATTTGTAAGATTGTCTTACATCATGTTTTCTTTACAAAAGAGACCGTTTCAAACATTGGACTATTAATTATCCAATTCATAATTTCATTTTCAACTGTGGGTGGGTGATTTTTTAGTGGAGCCTGTAATATTCTGTTGCGAGATCGAGTCGGCGTCGTGACTATCTTGGTTCAGTGTGTTAAAAAGTGTGTTTTTAAACGAAAATACCATTGAATGATTATTACAAATGTTTTAATTGTTTCCGTTGGAAAGATACACTGCTCTGCTAGAACAAATTAAAGGATACGAATACAAATTGAAGAAGATCATAACGTTCTCTTTTGAAAATACAATTGCACTATTCAAAACAAGATAGACTCCTGCTGATGTCGGAAATAATAAACAAGCTTGAACCCGGAAAACAGAACTTATGATAGGACACAAATCTGGGAAAAGATCTGCTTCAATGTCTTTATAATATTATTATATTTGACCGTGTAAACATTTATTTTGAAAAGTTACATTGTATGTCGACCTACCTGAGAGCAGCAAAATAAGCATATTTGAAATATAAAGCAATTCTTTGAACGGAAAATCAACAGCAGGTTCCTGCAAGTCTTATTTCAAATGATTATAATATCTTATCAGTGCATATTGCAATACGATTGACCTATTGACGTTTTCAAACAACTTTGAATTAGGACATAGTTTCTTATATGGAAAGCCTCAGCTGTCATATATTAGAGATTTACATAACGTTATGCTGAAGCTTCCATTGTAAAGTTAATACAGCGTGATGATGAATTAAATCATCAAAATGAAAACTTTGAATAATAAAATGCAAAGTTGAATCTGCGTTGTGCTGACTTGCAACTTCAAGTGTTGATGTTGTGAAAGCATCGTGGTGAGCCACGGCGTTATGATGATATGCTTATAACACGTAATGTTGAGTCGAAACTACATATTGTTAAGTTGAAATTGCACGATGTAAACTTGATACTCGATAAAGCTTAGACGTACTCTTAGATTGCTAGGATAACAAATAAAACGAAAAGTTGAACTTTATGATGTTGACTTATTATTGATGAATGTAAAGTTTAGATATCCCAACGTTATATCATTATAATGTCACGATAGGCTTATCACAATGTATGTAGACTTTAAACTACACGATTTAAAGCTAAACTAGCATACTGTTATATTACTTTAATGTCACGCTAAGCTAACCATGCTCACTAGAAATTACACGACGTACAGTTGAAAGTACGTGTTGTTGAGCTAGGATTGCACAATGTTAAATCAGTATTATGTCATGATAAGCTACCAATACAATATGCGCACTAGAAATTACACGAAGTACAGTTGAAAGTACGTGTTGTTGAGCTAGGACTGCACAATGTTATATCAATATTATGTCACGATAGGCTAATCAAACATTATTTTGACATGAAACGAAACGAAGTTGGAAAAACGGTCCACTGATGTTGGATCTGAGGTATCTTGCAAATAGTGCCGCATATGCGTAGTAGTTATATGATATAAAAAGAGAATATATTCAAAATACATTATTCTACTTTCTTTTTAACACTGTAACAGTACGGTCCATGTAATATTATCATTTCAAAATTTGAAAAAGTTTGAAATTTTGAAATTTTCACCAAATTATTAAAATTCTAAATATCGTTTTTAGATTTGATAGTTTAGATATTTGATCAACTTTTAAAGTACTCTTAAATGCTTAACGTGCAGTTTTTGATTATTACGCTTTTGGAAAGTTTGATTTTTGAAAGATTTTGATGAAGATATCAAAATTAGAAAATGGGCGAAAAGGGAGTACCTGTAAACTGCAAAACGGAATAAAAGCGGAATGAAACGAAACAAAATGAAATGAAGAGCTACGGTTACTTCAAAGTTAATGTATAAAATAAGTCAAAAGGAAGGCAATTGTAAGCGGTGAAAAATTTCGTAACAAAATAGATGTTTCTTAAAAGCGAATAATTCGTGTTAAAACAAGTAGCACAGCTTTGATTATGATCATTCTTAATAAGGAATAAAACGCACAAAATAATTTGCAATTGCAAAATAAACAATTTAAAGATTCAGTGTTTTTTTTTTTAAATTGAACATTAACATGAGATAACAGTATCCTGAAATGTGTTAAGGTTTTGCAAATATGAATTTTATTTATTTAAACCGATTCTCTTTTAAAAAAAATCTCTTATATAAGCTGAGCGTTTAAAATAATAGTTCAGAACTATTTTGTTTCCACAGCGCCCAACATTTAGGAGTAACAGTGAAAACTCGCTGTAGGTTAAACAGATTTATACAAGGTTGATTATGTTTATATTTCTTCTGCACTTTTGACTTTTCAACAAACTTCCCTCAAATTTGATTTTTTTTTGCTCTATGACTTCTTCAACTGTGGTCGCTTTACCGGATAGCACAAACAGGCGACTAACGGATGGAAAAAGTTTTACGTTAACAAAAATGTTATCCGTTGGGAGTCCGTTCCGATAATGTACAGTACTGACAAAATAAAACGGACGCGTAAACGAAGGCACAACGGACACACACAGAATATGCAACGTACGAGAAACGGAAAAGTACAAGACAGAACGGATTTCAAACATACATCCAAAGGACTAGTACCGCATACAACGTACACCAAACGGAAGCATATCGGATAAAGTGGAAGAACACATGTAATATGCGAAAAAAATGAAAGGTGGCACTAATAATACTTGTAAATCGCATAAATATTCAAAAAGTTTCCGTTTAGCTGGTTTTGGTTTGTTTTCAAAATGCCGCCAAAGGGTAGTTTCTTGCCTGAATAAGAGATGTTTGATAGTGAAGACGTGCTCTTACTCTAAGATCATTTATGATTAATAAGCATTCATGACACACAAGAAATCTGACACACCAATAATTGCCATTTCTGACGCGAAATATGCAATGTCATTTATCCGTTCATCATCCGTTTTCTCATGCGTGTATCGTAAAAATGGGGAGGGGTGTAATTTGTTTCATATCTTTTTTCTTAAAATTCTTTATTTTTCTATTGATTCATATTTCGTATTTGTATATTAAAGCAAACCAGATGCTCTGCAGGGCGCAGCTTTATACGACCGCAGAGGTCGAACCCTGAACAGTTGGGGCAAGTATGGAGTCCGACACAACATTTAAGCTTGATCGATACAGCTCTGAATTTGGATTGTGATTAAATAGTTGACACAACATAGGTTTCTGACACAGAATGAATGTGGTCTAAGAACTTAAACTTAAAAACTTAAACATTTTAAATTAGACATTTACCTATTATGTTCCAATGTCCAAATTCTAAATATATAGTTAGAATCAGCATATATCATAGAACCCCAAGAATTCAATTTTTGAGGAAATCAAATAATGTTCAATTTTAGACCCTTTAGACCTCAATGTGGACCAATTTGATAACGGGGCCCAAATTTTAAAAATCTAAATACATGGTTAGATTCAGCATATTAAAGAACCCCATATATTCAATTTTTTGAAATCAACAAAGTTTAATTTTTGACCCTTTGGACCTTAATGTAGACCAATTTGAAAACGGGACAATACTGTGCAATTGAATATTTCTTGCTATTGCACAAAACTGTGCAATTGAAAATGTCTTGCTATTGCGCATTTTTGTGCAATTAGATATTTCTTGCTATTGCGCAATACTGCGCAATTGAAGATTTCTTGCTATTGCACAATACTGTGCAATTGAAGATTTCTTGCTATTACGCAATACTGAGCAATTGAAAATTTCTTGCTATTGCGCAATATTGTGCAATTAGATATTTCTTGCTATTGCGCAATACTGCGCAATTGAAGATTTCTTGCTATTGCACAATACTGTGCAATTGAAGAGTTCTTGCTATTGCGCAATACTGTGCAATTGAAAGTTTCTTGCTATTGCACAATACTGTGCAATTGAAGATTTCTTGCTATTGCGGAATACTGTGCAATTGAAAATTTCTTGCTATTGCGCAATACTTAATATAATAATTTGGACCCCGATTTGGACCAACTTGAAAACTTGGCCCATAATAAAACATCTAAGTACATGTTTAGATTCAGCATATCAAAGAACCACAAGAATTCAATTTTTGTTAAAATCAAGCTAAGTTTAATTTTGGACCCTTTGGACCTTAATGTAGACCAATTTGAAAACAGGACCAAAAATTAAGAATCTGAATACACGGTTAGATTTGACATGTCAATATCTGTATTATACAACAATTGTATTTATGTTCATGTATATCCATACTCTCCTTAAGGAGGATAATAAATATATATAAATATATACATGTATATATATAATTCATTTTTTGATGAAAGCAAACAAAGTTTAATTTTGGACTTTTTTGGCCCCTAATTCGTTGGTATCAAAACTCCCAAAATCAATCCAAACCTTCCTTTTGTGGTCATAAACCTTGTGCTAAAATTTCATAGATTTCTATTAACTTATACTGAAGTTATTGTGCAAAAACCAAGAAAAATGCTTATTTGGGACCTGTTTTTGGCCTCTAATTTCTAAACTGTTGGGACTAAAACTTCCAAAATCAATCCCAAGATTTTTTTTGTGGTCATAGACCTTATGTCAAAATTTCTTAGATTTCTGTTTACGTATACTAAAGTTATTGTGCGAAAACAAAAAAAATGCTTATTTGGGCCCTTTTTTGGCCTCTAATTCCTAAACTGTTGGAAACAAAACACACATAATCAATCCTAACTTTCCTTTTATTTCCATAAACCT
>NW_027268000.1:0-20389 GCF_963676685.1 Mytilus edulis
TTTTACAGCATGCCTTACATTACTTTAAACATTTTCAGATTACGAGGGCAATACAACAAGAGTCTTTAGATTGCAGTTAAATATTATTCCGTAACCTGTTTGACAATACATGTACTAGAATACATCTCTAAGTTGACTGTTTGTCTATTTCTCATGTATGCATTAAGTTAAATTATGTCCCCTTACATAATCAATTTGCATTTATTGTGCTTTTCACTGTCAGAAAATCTTAACAACTAATGGTATTTGCATGGAAAATGAATAAACCATTTAATCTTGCTGATATAGCATCATAAATACATTCTTTGTCAAAAATAATGTCTATTCAATGCACAGAAATCCCTATTTCTATCTCTATTTCATACCAATATGAGAGCTAAATGAATAAGTAAGGACCCCTTAACCACTTACTGGTTCCCCAAAAGCTCCCTACTGGTGTCATGTAACATCAGAAACTACTAATTAAACCTTAAGAAAGCTAGTATAGCTGTCCTTATGTTGAAAAAAATAAGAAATTATGCAATTTATTTATTTCTGTGAAAATAATAGGATGAACATGCAACCGTAGAATGTCGCGTCTCAAATTTCAGTGGTTGCACATGTGTCAGACACTGCGAAAAGTTAAAGCGAGCATTTATAATTAAAAATGTATTGCAAGTTACATAAAAATAATGAAGTTCTACTTTCTATGAAATTTTTTACATTATTACCTACAGATCAGGCAAAATTTGCTGAATCAGCAATTTTTACTCTCAGGGGTGGAATTTAAGGCTTGTTTTATCATAGTTGCACTTAATCAACTTTTTATTGATAAACTTACAAATTGCATAGGTAAAAAAAGTTCCTTCATTGATTTAGTGTAAAAATATATATTCCCCTTAACCAAGACATAACAAACTTGAAACCAGTCATGACACCTATGATGCATAGACTTCTTACTTTGGAACATATTACAATAAAGAATACTAGTCTGCACTCATTTCTTATAAAAAAAAATGAAACATTACATCCCTACCCCATCTGGCAGATTTTCACTTTTTTTCATCTTACCATTTTTACTTAAGAAGTGAACAAAACCCAAATATATGATGTTTCAAATCAACACAGAAGTCAAACATGGTGATTTAGGAGGAATTATTGGATTGCCAACTCTGTTTATGGTTAATCTGAGTAAAAGAAACAGTTTAATCACCAAATCATGAAAACTGATATTAAAGTCCATTCCACATTTTACAGCATGCCTTACATTACTTTAAACATTTTCAGATTACGAGGGCAATACAACAAGAGTCTTTAGATTGCAGTTAAATATTATTCCGTAACCTGTTTGACAATACATGTACTAGAATACATCTCTAAGTTGACTGTTTGTCTATTTCTCATGTATGCATTAAGTTAAATTATGTCCCCTTACATAATCAATTTGCATTTATTGTGCTTTTCACTGTCAGAAAATCTTAACAACTAATGGTATTTGCATGGAAAATGAATAAACCATTTAATCTTGCTGATATAGCATCATAAATACATTCTTTGTCAAAAATAATGTCTATTCAATGCACAGAAATCCCTATTTCTATCTCTATTTCATACCAATATGAGAGCTAAATGAATAAGTAAGGGACCCCTTAACCACTTACTGGTTCCCCAAAAGCTCCTACTGGTGTCATGTAACATCAGAACTACTAATTAAACCTTAAGAAAGCTAGTATAGCTGTCCTTATGTTGAAAAAAATAAGAAATTATGCAATTTATTTATTTCTGTGAAAATAATAGGATGAACATGCAACCGTAGAATGTCGCGTCTCAAATTTCAGTGGTTGCACATGTGTCAGACACTGCGAAAAGTTTAAAGCGAGCATTTATAATTAAAAATGTATTGCAAGTTACATAAAAATAATGAAGTTCTACTTTCTATGAAAATTTTTACATTATTACCTACAGATCAGGCAAAATTTGCTGAATCAGCAATTTTTACTCTCAGGGGTGGAATTTAAGGCTTGTTTTATCATAGTTGCACTTAATCAACTTTTTATTGATAAACTTACAAATTGCATAGGTAAAAAAAGTTCCTTCATTGATTTAGTGTAAAAATATATATTCCCCTTAAGGTGGCACGGTAGTATTTCCTGGCCCATAGGGATAATGATAGCCTTTTTAGAATTTTCACCACTTTCTAACACTGCAAAAAAATCTACATTCACACTTAACTGAAGTACTTTCATTTTACTATTCAGAAATGAATTTGAATATGTATCATGACCGTTTACTTTTTTTGCTATTTTTAGAAACCTAAGGCCACTAGTAATTTTAGGTCTTTTATGGTGCAGTGAATACAAAATTTAAAAAAATTCTTAAAAATTCATTTTCATCTGTATGTAAAATTATTTCATATTTTTCTACACCTGATTCATCCCTCAGTTTGGGAAAGTATGTTCAGTTGATACTGTATTTTTTGTCCAATCACACTGTTTAGATACATTTACCTAAGTAGGGTACACAAAAGAGCAACCTAAATTCTGGAATGCAAATACTACCGTGCCACCTTAACCAAGACATAACAAACTTGAAACCAGTCATGACACCTATGATGCATAGACTTCTTACTTTGGAACATATTACAATAAAGAATACTAGTCTGCACTCATTTCTTATAAAAAAAAATGAAACATTACATCCCTACCCCATCTGGCAGATTTTCACTTTTTTTCATCTTACCATTTTTACTTAAGAAGTGAACAAAACCCAAATATATGATGTTTCAAATCAACACAGAAGTCAAACATGGTGATTTAGGAGGAATTATTGGATTGCCAACTCTGTTTATGGTTAATCTGAGTAAAAGAAACAGTTTAATCACCAAATCATGAAAACTGATATTAAAGTCCATTCCACATTTTACAGCATGCCTTACATTACTTTAAACATTTTCAGATTACGAGGGCAATACAACAAGAGTCTTTAGATTGCAGTTAAATATTATTCCGTAACCTGTTTGACAATACATGTACTAGAATACATCTCTAAGTTGACTGTTTGTCTATTTCTCATGTATGCATTAAGTTAAATTATGTCCCCTTACATAATCAATTTGCATTTATTGTGCTTTTCACTGTCAGAAAATCTTAACAACTAATGGTATTTGCATGGAAAATGAATAAACCATTTAATCTTGCTGATATAGCATCATAAATACATTCTTTGTCAAAAATAATGTCTATTCAATGCACAGAAATCCCTATTTCTATCTCTATTTCATACCAATATGAGAGCTAAATGAATAAGTAAGGACCCCTTAACCACTTACTGGTTCCCCAAAAGCTCCTACTGGTGTCATGTAACATCAGAACTACTAATTAAACCTTAAGAAAGCTAGTATAGCTGTCCTTATGTTGAAAAAAATAAGAAATTATGCAATTTATTTATTTCTGTGAAAATAATAGGATGAACATGCAACCGTAGAATGTCGCGTCTCAAATTTCAGTGGTTGCACATGTGTCAGACACTGCGAAAAGTTAAAGCGAGCATTTATAATTAAAAATGTATTGCAAGTTACATAAAAATAATGAAGTTCTACTTTCTATGAAAATTTTTACATTATTACCTACAGATCAGGCAAAATTTGCTGAATCAGCAATTTTTACTCTCAGGGGTGGAATTTAAGGCTTGTTTTATCATAGTTGCACTTAATCAACTTTTTATTGATAAACTTACAAATTGCATAGGTAAAAAAAGTTCCTTCATTGATTTAGTGTAAAAATATATATTCCCCTTAAGGTGGCACGGTAGTATTTCCTGGCCCATAGGGATAATGATAGCCTTTTTAGAATTTTCACCACTTTCTAACACTGCAAAAAAATCTACATTCACACTTAACTGAAGTACTTTCATTTTACTATTCAGAAATGAATTTGAATATGTATCATGACCGTTTACTTTTTTTGCTATTTTTAGAAACCTAAGGCCACTAGTAATTTTAGGTCTTTTATGGTGCAGTGAATACAAAATTTAAAAAAATTCTTAAAAATTCATTTTCATCTGTATGTAAAATTATTTCATATTTTTCTACACCTGATTCATCCCTCAGTTTGGGAAAGTATGTTCAGTTGATACTGTATTTTTTGTCCAATCACACTGTTTAGATACATTTACCTAAGTAGGGTACACAAAAGAGCAACCTAAATTCTGGAATGCAAATACTACCGTGCCACCTTAACCAAGACATAACAAACTTGAAACCAGTCATGACACCTATGATGCATAGACTTCTTACTTTGGAACATATTACAATAAAGAATACTAGTCTGCACTCATTTCTTATAAAAAAAAATGAAACATTACATCCCTACCCCATCTGGCAGATTTTCACTTTTTTTCATCTTACCATTTTTACTTAAGAAGTGAACAAAACCCAAATATATGATGTTTCAAATCAACACAGAAGTCAAACATGGTGATTTAGGAGGAATTATTGGATTGCCAACTCTGTTTATGGTTAATCTGAGTAAAAGAAACAGTTTAATCACCAAATCATGAAAACTGATATTAAAGTCCATTCCACATTTTACAGCATGCCTTACATTACTTTAAACATTTTCAGATTACGAGGGCAATACAACAAGAGTCTTTAGATTGCAGTTAAATATTATTCCGTAACCTGTTTGACAATACATGTACTAGAATACATCTCTAAGTTGACTGTTTGTCTATTTCTCATGTATGCATTAAGTTAAATTATGTCCCCTTACATAATCAATTTGCATTTATTGTGCTTTTCACTGTCAGAAAATCTTAACAACTAATGGTATTTGCATGGAAAATGAATAAACCATTTAATCTTGCTGATATAGCATCATAAATACATTCTTTGTCAAAAATAATGTCTATTCAATGCACAGAAATCCCTATTTCTATCTCTATTTCATACCAATATGAGAGCTAAATGAATAAGTAAGGACCCCTTAACCACTTACTGGTTCCCCAAAAGCTCCTACTGGTGTCATGTAACATCAGAACTACTAATTAAACCTTAAGAAAGCTAGTATAGCTGTCCTTATGTTGAAAAAAATAAGAAATTATGCAATTTATTTATTTCTGTGAAAATAATAGGATGAACATGCAACCGTAGAATGTCGCGTCTCAAATTTCAGTGGTTGCACATGTGTCAGACACTGCGAAAAGTTAAAGCGAGCATTTATAATTAAAAATGTATTGCAAGTTACATAAAAATAATGAAGTTCTACTTTCTATGAAAATTTTTACATTATTACCTACAGATCAGGCAAAATTTGCTGAATCAGCAATTTTTACTCTCAGGGGTGGAATTTAAGGCTTGTTTTATCATAGTTGCACTTAATCAACTTTTTATTGATAAACTTACAAATTGCATAGGTAAAAAAAGTTCCTTCATTGATTTAGTGTAAAAATATATATTCCCCTTAAGGTGGCACGGTAGTATTTCCTGGCCCATAGGGATAATGATAGCCTTTTTAGAATTTTCACCACTTTCTAACACTGCAAAAAAATCTACATTCACACTTAACTGAAGTACTTTCATTTTACTATTCAGAAATGAATTTGAATATGTATCATGACCGTTTACTTTTTTTGCTATTTTTAGAAACCTAAGGCCACTAGTAATTTTAGGTCTTTTATGGTGCAGTGAATACAAAATTTAAAAAAATTCTTAAAATTCATTTTCATCTGTATGTAAAATTATTTCATATTTTTCTACACCTGATTCATCCCTCAGTTTGGGAAAGTATGTTCAGTTGATACTGTATTTTTTGTCCAATCACACTGTTTAGATACATTTACCTAAGTAGGGTACACAAAAGAGCAACCTAAATTCTGGAATGCAAATACTACCGTGCCACCTTAACCAAGACATAACAAACTTGAAACCAGTCATGACACCTATGATGCATAGACTTCTTACTTTGGAACATATTACAATAAAGAATACTAGTCTGCACTCATTTCTTATAAAAAAAAAATGAAACATTACATCCCTACCCCATCTGGCAGATTTTCACTTTTTTTCATCTTACCATTTTTACTTAAGAAGTGAACAAAACCCAAATATATGATGTTTCAAATCAACACAGAAGTCAAACATGGTGATTTAGGAGGAATTATTGGATTGCCAACTCTGTTTATGGTTAATCTGAGTAAAAGAAACAGTTTAATCACCAAATCATGAAAACTGATATTAAAGTCCATTCCACATTTTACAGCATGCCTTACATTACTTTAAACATTTTCAGATTACGAGGGCAATACAACAAGAGTCTTTAGATTGCAGTTAAATATTATTCCGTAACCTGTTTGACAATACATGTACTAGAATACATCTCTAAGTTGACTGTTTGTCTATTTCTCATGTATGCATTAAGTTAAATTATGTCCCCTTACATAATCAATTTGCATTTATTGTGCTTTTCACTGTCAGAAAATCTTAACAACTAATGGTATTTGCATGGAAAATGAATAAACCATTTAATCTTGCTGATATAGCATCATAAATACATTCTTTGTCAAAAATAATGTCTATTCAATGCACAGAAATCCCTATTTCTATCTCTATTTCATACCAATATGAGAGCTAAATGAATAAGTAAGGACCCCTTAACCACTTACTGGTTCCCCAAAAGCTCCTACTGGTGTCATGTAACATCAGAACTACTAATTAAACCTTAAGAAAGCTAGTATAGCTGTCCTTATGTTGAAAAAAATAAGAAATTATGCAATTTATTTATTTCTGTGAAAATAATAGGATGAACATGCAACCGTAGAATGTCGCGTCTCAAATTTCAGTGGTTGCACATGTGTCAGACACTGCGAAAAGTTAAAGCGAGCATTTATAATTAAAAATGTATTGCAAGTTACATAAAAATAATGAAGTTCTACTTTCTATGAAAATTTTTACATTATTACCTACAGATCAGGCAAAATTTGCTGAATCAGCAATTTTTACTCTCAGGGGTGGAATTTAAGGCTTGTTTTATCATAGTTGCACTTAATCAACTTTTTATTGATAAACTTACAAATTGCATAGGTAAAAAAAGTTCCTTCATTGATTTAGTGTAAAAATATATATTCCCCTTAAGGTGGCACGGTAGTATTTCCTGGCCCATAGGGATAATGATAGCCTTTTTAGAATTTTCACCACTTTCTAACACTGCAAAAAAATCTACATTCACACTTAACTGAAGTACTTTCATTTTACTATTCAGAAATGAATTTGAATATGTATCATGACCGTTTACTTTTTTTGCTATTTTTAGAAACCTAAGGCCACTAGTAATTTTAGGTCTTTTATGGTGCAGTGAATACAAAATTTAAAAAATTCTTAAAAATTCATTTTCATCTGTATGTAAAATTATTTCATATTTTTCTACACCTGATTCATCCCTCAGTTTGGGAAAGTATGTTCAGTTGATACTGTATTTTTTGTCCAATCACACTGTTTAGATACATTTACCTAAGTAGGGTACACAAAAGAGCAACCTAAATTCTGGAATGCAAATACTACCGTGCCACCTTAACCAAGACATAACAAACTTGAAACCAGTCATGACACCTATGATGCATAGACTTCTTACTTTGGAACATATTACAATAAAGAATACTAGTCTGCACTCATTTCTTATAAAAAAAAATGAAACATTACATCCCTACCCCATCTGGCAGATTTTCACTTTTTTTCATCTTACCATTTTTACTTAAGAAGTGAACAAAACCCAAATATATGATGTTTCAAATCAACACAGAAGTCAAACATGGTGATTTAGGAGGAATTATTGGATTGCCAACTCTGTTTATGGTTAATCTGAGTAAAAGAAACAGGTTTAATCACCAAATCATGAAAACTGATATTAAAGTCCATTCCACATTTTACAGCATGCCTTACATTACTTTAAACATTTTCAGATTACGAGGGCAATACAACAAGAGTCTTTAGATTGCAGTTAAATATTATTCCGTAACCTGTTTGACAATACATGTACTAGAATACATCTCTAAGTTGACTGTTTGTCTATTTCTCATGTATGCATTAAGTTAAATTATGTCCCCTTACATAATCAATTTGCATTTATTGTGCTTTTCACTGTCAGAAAATCTTAACAACTAATGGTATTTGCATGGAAAATGAATAAACCATTTAATCTTGCTGATATAGCATCATAAATACATTCTTTGTCAAAAATAATGTCTATTCAATGCACAGAAATCCCTATTTCTATCTCTATTTCATACCAATATGAGAGCTAAATGAATAAGTAAGGACCCCTTAACCACTTACTGGTTCCCAAAAGCTCCTACTGGTGTCATGTAACATCAGAACTACTAATTAAACCTTAAGAAAGCTAGTATAGCTGTCCTTATGTTGAAAAAAATAAGAAATTATGCAATTTATTTATTTCTGTGAAAATAATAGGATGAACATGCAACCGTAGAATGTCGCGTCTCAAATTTCAGTGGTTGCACATGTGTCAGACACTGCGAAAAGTTAAAGCGAGCATTTATAATTAAAAATGTATTGCAAGTTACATAAAAATAATGAAGTTCTACTTTCTATGAAAATTTTTACATTATTACCTACAGATCAGGCAAAATTTGCTGAATCAGCAATTTTTACTCTCAGGGGTGGAATTTAAGGCTTGTTTTATCATAGTTGCACTTAATCAACTTTTTATTGATAAACTTACAAATTGCATAGGTAAAAAAAGTTCCTTCATTGATTTAGTGTAAAAATATATATTCCCCTTAAGGTGGCACGGTAGTATTTCCTGGCCCATAGGGATAATGATAGCCTTTTTAGAATTTTCACCACTTTCTAACACTGCAAAAAAATCTACATTCACACTTAACTGAAGTACTTTCATTTTACTATTCAGAAATGAATTTGAATATGTATCATGACCGTTTACTTTTTTTGCTATTTTTAGAAACCTAAGGCCACTAGTAATTTTAGGTCTTTTATGGTGCAGTGAATACAAAATTTAAAAAAATTCTTAAAAATTCATTTTCATCTGTATGTAAAATTATTTCATATTTTTCTACACCTGATTCATCCCTCAGTTTGGGAAAGTATGTTCAGTTGATACTGTATTTTTTGTCCAATCACACTGTTTAGATACATTTACCTAAGTAGGGTACACAAAAGAGCAACCTAAATTCTGGAATGCAAATACTACCGTGCCACCTTAACCAAGACATAACAAACTTGAAACCAGTCATGACACCTATGATGCATAGACTTCTTACTTTGGAACATATTACAATAAAGAATACTAGTCTGCACTCATTTCTTATAAAAAAAAAATGAAACATTACATCCCTACCCCATCTGGCAGATTTTCACTTTTTTTCATCTTACCATTTTTACTTAAGAAGTGAACAAAACCCAAATATATGATGTTTCAAATCAACACAGAAGTCAAACATGGTGATTTAGGAGGAATTATTGGATTGCCAACTCTGTTTATGGTTAATCTGAGTAAAAGAAACAGTTTAATCACCAAATCATGAAAACTGATATTAAAGTCCATTCCACATTTTACAGCATGCCTTACATTACTTTAAACATTTTCAGATTACGAGGGCAATACAACAAGAGTCTTTAGATTGCAGTTAAATATTATTCCGTAACCTGTTTGACAATACATGTACTAGAATACATCTCTAAGTTGACTGTTTGTCTATTTCTCATGTATGCATTAAGTTAAATTATGTCCCCTTACATAATCAATTTGCATTTATTGTGCTTTTCACTGTCAGAAAATCTTAACAACTAATGGTATTTGCATGGAAAATGAATAAACCATTTAATCTTGCTGATATAGCATCATAAATACATTCTTTGTCAAAAATAATGTCTATTCAATGCACAGAAATCCCTATTTCTATCTCTATTTCATACCAATATGAGAGCTAAATGAATAAGTAAGGACCCCTTAACCACTTACTGGTTCCCCAAAAGCTCCTACTGGTGTCATGTAACATCAGAACTACTAATTAAACCTTAAGAAAGCTAGTATAGCTGTCCTTATGTTGAAAAAAATAAGAAATTATGCAATTTATTTATTTCTGTGAAAATAATAGGATGAACATGCAACCGTAGAATGTCGCGTCTCAAATTTCAGTGGTTGCACATGTGTCAGACACTGCGAAAAGTTAAAGCGAGCATTTATAATTAAAAATGTATTGCAAGTTACATAAAAATAATGAAGTTCTACTTTCTATGAAAATTTTTACATTATTACCTACAGATCAGGCAAAATTTGCTGAATCAGCAATTTTTACTCTCAGGGGTGGAATTTAAGGCTTGTTTTATCATAGTTGCACTTAATCAACTTTTTATTGATAAACTTACAAATTGCATAGGTAAAAAAAGTTCCTTCATTGATTTAGTGTAAAAATATATATTCCCCTTAAGGTGGCACGGTAGTATTTCCTGGCCCATAGGGATAATGATAGCCTTTTTAGAATTTTCACCACTTTCTAACACTGCAAAAAAATCTACATTCACACTTAACTGAAGTACTTTCATTTTACTATTCAGAAATGAATTTGAATATGTATCATGACCGTTTACTTTTTTTGCTATTTTTAGAAACCTAAGGCCACTAGTAATTTTAGGTCTTTTATGGTGCAGTGAATACAAAATTTAAAAAAATTCTTAAAAATTCATTTTCATCTGTATGTAAAATTATTTCATATTTTTCTACACCTGATTCATCCCTCAGTTTGGGAAAGTATGTTCAGTTGATACTGTATTTTTTGTCCAATCACACTGTTTAGATACATTTACCTAAGTAGGGTACACAAAAGAGCAACCTAAATTCTGGAATGCAAATACTACCGTGCCACCTTAACCAAGACATAACAAACTTGAAACCAGTCATGACACCTATGATGCATAGACTTCTTACTTTGGAACATATTACAATAAAGAATACTAGTCTGCACTCATTTCTTATAAAAAAAAATGAAACATTACATCCCTACCCCATCTGGCAGATTTTCACTTTTTTTCATCTTACCATTTTTACTTAAGAAGTGAACAAAACCCAAATATATGATGTTTCAAATCAACACAGAAGTCAAACATGGTGATTTAGGAGGAATTATTGGATTGCCAACTCTGTTTATGGTTAATCTGAGTAAAAGAAACAGTTTAATCACCAAATCATGAAAACTGATATTAAAGTCCATTCCACATTTTACAGCATGCCTTACATTACTTTAAACATTTTCAGATTACGAGGGCAATACAACAAGAGTCTTTAGATTGCAGTTAAATATTATTCCGTAACCTGTTTGACAATACATGTACTAGAATACATCTCTAAGTTGACTGTTTGTCTATTTCTCATGTATGCATTAAGTTAAATTATGTCCCCTTACATAATCAATTTGCATTTATTGTGCTTTTCACTGTCAGAAAATCTTAACAACTAATGGTATTTGCATGGAAAATGAATAAACCATTTAATCTTGCTGATATAGCATCATAAATACATTCTTTGTCAAAAATAATGTCTATTCAATGCACAGAAATCCCTATTTCTATCTCTATTTCATACCAATATGAGAGCTAAATGAATAAGTAAGGACCCCTTAACCACTTACTGGTTCCCCAAAAGCTCCTACTGGTGTCATGTAACATCAGAACTACTAATTAAACCTTAAGAAAGCTAGTATAGCTGTCCTTATGTTGAAAAAAATAAGAAATTATGCAATTTATTTATTTCTGTGAAAATAATAGGATGAACATGCAACCGTAGAATGTCGCGTCTCAAATTTCAGTGGTTGCACATGTGTCAGACACTGCGAAAAGTTAAAGCGAGCATTTATAATTAAAAATGTATTGCAAGTTACATAAAAATAATGAAGTTCTACTTTCTATGAAAATTTTTACATTATTACCTACAGATCAGGCAAAATTTGCTGAATCAGCAATTTTTACTCTCAGGGGTGGAATTTAAGGCTTGTTTTATCATAGTTGCACTTAATCAACTTTTTATTGATAAACTTACAAATTGCATAGGTAAAAAAAGTTCCTTCATTGATTTAGTGTAAAAATATATATTCCCCTTAAGGTGGCACGGTAGTATTTCCTGGCCCATAGGGATAATGATAGCCTTTTTAGAATTTTCACCACTTTCTAACACTGCAAAAAAATCTACATTCACACTTAACTGAAGTACTTTCATTTTACTATTCAGAAATGAATTTGAATATGTATCATGACCGTTTACTTTTTTTGCTATTTTTAGAAACCTAAGGCCACTAGTAATTTTAGGTCTTTTATGGTGCAGTGAATACAAAATTTAAAAAAATTCTTAAAAATTCATTTTCATCTGTATGTAAAATTATTTCATATTTTTCTACACCTGATTCATCCCTCAGTTTGGGAAAGTATGTTCAGTTGATACTGTATTTTTTGTCCAATCACACTGTTTAGATACATTTACCTAAGTAGGGTACACAAAAGAGCAACCTAAATTCTGGAATGCAAATACTACCGTGCCACCTTAACCAAGACATAACAAACTTGAAACCAGTCATGACACCTATGATGCATAGACTTCTTACTTTGGAACATATTACAATAAAGAATACTAGTCTGCACTCATTTCTTATAAAAAAAATGAAACATTACATCCCTACCCCATCTGGCAGATTTTCACTTTTTTTCATCTTACCATTTTTACTTAAGAAGTGAACAAAACCCAAATATATGATGTTTCAAATCAACACAGAAGTCAAACATGGTGATTTAGGAGGAATTATTGGATTGCCAACTCTGTTTATGGTTAATCTGAGTAAAAGAAACAGTTTAATCACCAAATCATGAAAACTGATATTAAAGTCCATTCCACATTTTACAGCATGCCTTACATTACTTTAAACATTTTCAGATTACGAGGGCAATACAACAAGAGTCTTTAGATTGCAGTTAAATATTATTCCGTAACCTGTTTGACAATACATGTACTAGAATACATCTCTAAGTTGACTGTTTGTCTATTTCTCATGTATGCATTAAGTTAAATTATGTCCCCTTACATAATCAATTTGCATTTATTGTGCTTTTCACTGTCAGAAAATCTTAACAACTAATGGTATTTGCATGGAAAATGAATAAACCATTTAATCTTGCTGATATAGCATCATAAATACATTCTTTGTCAAAAATAATGTCTATTCAATGCACAGAAATCCCTATTTCTATCTCTATTTCATACCAATATGAGAGCTAAATGAATAAGTAAGGACCCCTTAACCACTTACTGGTTCCCCAAAAGCTCCTACTGGTGTCATGTAACATCAGAACTACTAATTAAACCTTAAGAAAGCTAGTTATAGCTGTCCTTATGTTGAAAAAAATAAGAAATTATGCAATTTATTTATTTCTGTGAAAATAATAGGATGAACATGCAACCGTAGAATGTCGCGTCTCAAATTTCAGTGGTTGCACATGTGTCAGACACTGCGAAAAGTTAAAGCGAGCATTTATAATTAAAAATGTATTGCAAGTTACATAAAAATAATGAAGTTCTACTTTCTATGAAAATTTTTACATTATTACCTACAGATCAGGCAAAATTTGCTGAATCAGCAATTTTTACTCTCAGGGGTGGAATTTAAGGCTTGTTTTATCATAGTTGCACTTAATCAACTTTTTATTGATAAACTTACAAATTGCATAGGTAAAAAAAGTTCCTTCATTGATTTAGTGTAAAAATATATATTCCCCTTAAGGTGGCACGGTAGTATTTCCTGGCCCATAGGGATAATGATAGCCTTTTTAGAATTTTCACCACTTTCTAACACTGCAAAAAAATCTACATTCACACTTAACTGAAGTACTTTCATTTTACTATTCAGAAATGAATTTGAATATGTATCATGACCGTTTACTTTTTTTGCTATTTTTAGAAACCTAAGGCCACTAGTAATTTTAGGTCTTTTATGGTGCAGTGAATACAAAATTTAAAAAAATTCTTAAAAATTCATTTTCATCTGTATGTAAAATTATTTCATATTTTTCTACACCTGATTCATCCCTCAGTTTGGGAAAGTATGTTCAGTTGATACTGTATTTTTTGTCCAATCACACTGTTTAGATACATTTACCTAAGTAGGGTACACAAAAGAGCAACCTAAATTCTGGAATGCAAATACTACCGTGCCACCTTAACCAAGACATAACAAACTTGAAACCAGTCATGACACCTATGATGCATAGACTTCTTACTTTGGAACATATTACAATAAAGAATACTAGTCTGCACTCATTTCTTATAAAAAAAATGAAACATTACATCCCTACCCCATCTGGCAGATTTTCACTTTTTTTCATCTTACCATTTTTACTTAAGAAGTGAACAAAACCCAAATATATGATGTTTCAAATCAACACAGAAGTCAAACATGGTGATTTAGGAGGAATTATTGGATTGCCAACTCTGTTTATGGTTAATCTGAGTAAAAGAAACAGTTTAATCACCAAATCATGAAAACTGATATTAAAGTCCATTCCACATTTTACAGCATGCCTTACATTACTTTAAACATTTTCAGATTACGAGGGCAATACAACAAGAGTCTTTAGATTGCAGTTAAATATTATTCCGTAACCTGTTTGACAATACATGTACTAGAATACATCTCTAAGTTGACTGTTTGTCTATTTCTCATGTATGCATTAAGTTAAATTATGTCCCCTTACATAATCAATTTGCATTTATTGTGCTTTTCACTGTCAGAAAATCTTAACAACTAATGGTATTTGCATGGAAAATGAATAAACCATTTAATCTTGCTGATATAGCATCATAAATACATTCTTTGTCAAAAATAATGTCTATTCAATGCACAGAAATCCCTATTTCTATCTCTATTTCATACCAATATGAGAGCTAAATGAATAAGTAAGGACCCCTTAACCACTTACTGGTTCCCCAAAAGCTCCTACTGGTGTCATGTAACATCAGAACTACTAATTAAACCTTAAGAAAGCTAGTATAGCTGTCCTTATGTTGAAAAAAATAAGAAATTATGCAATTTATTTATTTCTGTGAAAATAATAGGATGAACATGCAACCGTAGAATGTCGCGTCTCAAATTTCAGTGGTTGCACATGTGTCAGACACTGCGAAAAGTTAAAGCGAGCATTTATAATTAAAAATGTATTGCAAGTTACATAAAAATAATGAAGTTCTACTTTCTATGAAAATTTTTACATTATTACCTACAGATCAGGCAAAATTTGCTGAATCAGCAATTTTTACTCTCAGGGGTGGAATTTAAGGCTTGTTTTATCATAGTTGCACTTAATCAACTTTTTATTGATAAACTTACAAATTGCATAGGTAAAAAAAGTTCCTTCATTGATTTAGTGTAAAAATATATATTCCCCTTAAGGTGGGCACGGTAGTATTTCCTGGCCCATAGGGATAATGATAGCCTTTTTAGAATTTTCACCACTTTCTAACACTGCAAAAAAATCTACATTCACACTTAACTGAAGTACTTTCATTTTACTATTCAGAAATGAATTTGAATATGTATCATGACCGTTTACTTTTTTTGCTATTTTTAGAAACCTAAGGCCACTAGTAATTTTAGGTCTTTTATGGTGCAGTGAATACAAAATTTAAAAAATTCTTAAAAATTCATTTTCATCTGTATGTAAAATTATTTCATATTTTTCTACACCTGATTCATCCCTCAGTTTGGGAAAGTATGTTCAGTTGATACTGTATTTTTTGTCCAATCACACTGTTTAGATACATTTACCTAAGTAGGGTACACAAAAGAGCAACCTAAATTCTGGAATGCAAATACTACCGTGCCACCTTAACCAAGACATAACAAACTTGAAACCAGTCATGACACCTATGATGCATAGACTTCTTACTTTGGAACATATTACAATAAAGAATACTAGTCTGCACTCATTTCTTATAAAAAAAAATGAAACATTACATCCCTACCCCATCTGGCAGATTTTCACTTTTTTTCATCTTACCATTTTTACTTAAGAAGTGAACAAAACCCAAATATATGATGTTTCAAATCAACACAGAAGTCAAACATGGTGATTTAGGAGGAATTATTGGATTGCCAACTCTGTTTATGGTTAATCTGAGTAAAAGAAACAGTTTAATCACCAAATCATGAAAACTGATATTAAAGTCCATTCCACATTTTACAGCATGCCTTACATTACTTTAAACATTTTCAGATTACGAGGGCAATACAACAAGAGTCTTTAGATTGCAGTTAAATATTATTCCGTAACCTGTTTGACAATACATGTACTAGAATACATCTCTAAGTTGACTGTTTGTCTATTTCTCATGTATGCATTAAGTTAAATTATGTCCCCTTACATAATCAATTTGCATTTATTGTGCTTTTCACTGTCAGAAAATCTTAACAACTAATGGTATTTGCATGGAAAATGAATAAACCATTTAATCTTGCTGATATAGCATCATAAATACATTCTTTGTCAAAAATAATGTCTATTCAATGCACAGAAATCCCTATTTCTATCTCTATTTCATACCAATATGAGAGCTAAATGAATAAGTAAGGACCCCTTAACCACTTACTGGTTCCCCAAAAGCTCCTACTGGTGTCATGTAACATCAGAACTACTAATTAAACCTTAAGAAAGCTAGTATAGCTGTCCTTATGTTGAAAAAAATAAGAAATTATGCAATTTATTTATTTCTGTGAAAATAATAGGATGAACATGCAACCGTAGAATGTCGCGTCTCAAATTTCAGTGGTTGCACATGTGTCAGACACTGCGAAAAGTTAAAGCGAGCATTTATAATTAAAAATGTATTGCAAGTTACATAAAAATAATGAAGTTCTACTTTCTATGAAAATTTTTACATTATTACCTACAGATCAGGCAAAATTTGCTGAATCAGCAATTTTTACTCTCAGGGGTGGAATTTAAGGCTTGTTTTATCATAGTTGCACTTAATCAACTTTTTATTGATAAACTTACAAATTGCATAGGTAAAAAAAGTTCCTTCATTGATTTAGTGTAAAAATATATATTCCCCTTAAGGTGGCACGGTAGTATTTCCTGGCCCATAGGGATAATGATAGCCTTTTTAGAATTTTCACCACTTTCTAACACTGCAAAAAAATCTACATTCACACTTAACTGAAGTACTTTCATTTTACTATTCAGAAATGAATTTGAATATGTATCATGACCGTTTACTTTTTTTGCTATTTTTAGAAACCTAAGGCCACTAGTAATTTTAGGTCTTTTATGGTGCAGTGAATACAAAATTTAAAAAAATTCTTAAAAATTCATTTTCATCTGTATGTAAAATTATTTCATATTTTTCTACACCTGATTCATCCCTCAGTTTGGGAAAGTATGTTCAGTTGATACTGTATTTTTTGTCCAATCACACTGTTTAGATACATTTACCTAAGTAGGGTACACAAAAGAGCAACCTAAATTCTGGAATGCAAATACTACCGTGCCACCTTAACCAAGACATAACAAACTTGAAACCAGTCATGACACCTATGATGCATAGACTTCTTACTTTGGAACATATTACAATAAAGAATACTAGTCTGCACTCATTTCTTATAAAAAAAAATGAAACATTACATCCCTACCCCATCTGGCAGATTTTCACTTTTTTTCATCTTACCATTTTTACTTAAGAAGTGAACAAAACCCAAATATATGATGTTTCAAATCAACACAGAAGTCAAACATGGTGATTTAGGAGGAATTATTGGATTGCCAACTCTGTTTATGGTTAATCTGAGTAAAAGAAACAGTTTAATCACCAAATCATGAAAACTGATATTAAAGTCCATTCCACATTTTACAGCATGCCTTACATTACTTTAAACATTTTCAGATTACGAGGGCAATACAACAAGAGTCTTTAGATTGCAGTTAAATATTATTCCGTAACCTGTTTGACAATACATGTACTAGAATACATCTCTAAGTTGACTGTTTGTCTATTTCTCATGTATGCATTAAGTTAAATTATGTCCCCTTACATAATCAATTTGCATTTATTGTGCTTTTCACTGTCAGAAAATCTTAACAACTAATGGTATTTGCATGGAAAATGAATAAACCATTTAATCTTGCTGATATAGCATCATAAATACATTCTTTGTCAAAAATAATGTCTATTCAATGCACAGAAATCCCTATTTCTATCTCTATTTCATACCAATATGAGAGCTAAATGAATAAGTAAGGACCCCTTAACCACTTACTGGTTCCCCAAAAGCTCCTACTGGTGTCATGTAACATCAGAACTACTAATTAAACCTTAAGAAAGCTAGTATAGCTGTCCTTATGTTGAAAAAAAATAAGAAATTATGCAATTTATTTATTTCTGTGAAAATAATAGGATGAACATGCAACCGTAGAATGTCGCGTCTCAAATTTCAGTGGTTGCACATGTGTCAGACACTGCGAAAAGTTAAAGCGAGCATTTATAATTAAAAATGTATTGCAAGTTACATAAAAATAATGAAGTTCTACTTTCTATGAAAATTTTTACATTATTACCTACAGATCAGGCAAAATTTGCTGAATCAGCAATTTTTACTCTCAGGGGTGGAATTTAAGGCTTGTTTTATCATAGTTGCACTTAATCAACTTTTTATTGATAAACTTACAAATTGCATAGGTAAAAAAAGTTCCTTCATTGATTTAGTGTAAAAATATATATTCCCCTTAAGGTGGCACGGTAGTATTTCCTGGCCCATAGGGATAATGATAGCCTTTTTAGAATTTTCACCACTTTCTAACACTGCAAAAAAATCTACATTCACACTTAACTGAAGTACTTTCATTTTACTATTCAGAAATGAATTTGAATATGTATCATGACCGTTTACTTTTTTTGCTATTTTTAGAAACCTAAGGCCACTAGTAATTTTAGGTCTTTTATGGTGCAGTGAATACAAAATTTAAAAAAATTCTTAAAAATTCATTTTCATCTGTATGTAAAATTATTTCATATTTTTCTACACCTGATTCATCCCTCAGTTTGGGAAAGTATGTTCAGTTGATACTGTATTTTTTGTCCAATCACACTGTTTAGATACATTTACCTAAGTAGGGTACACAAAAGAGCAACCTAAATTCTGGAATGCAAATACTACCGTGCCACCTTAACCAAGACATAACAAACTTGAAACCAGTCATGACACCTATGATGCATAGACTTCTTACTTTGGAACATATTACAATAAAGAATACTAGTCTGCACTCATTTCTTATAAAAAAAAATGAAACATTACATCCCTACCCCATCTGGCAGATTTTCACTTTTTTTCATCTTACCATTTTTACTTAAGAAGTGAACAAAACCCAAATATATGATGTTTCAAATCAACACAGAAGTCAAACATGGTGATTTAGGAGGAATTATTGGATTGCCAACTCTGTTTATGGTTAATCTGAGTAAAAGAAACAGTTTAATCACCAAATCATGAAAACTGATATTAAAGTCCATTCCACATTTTACAGCATGCCTTACATTACTTTAAACATTTTCAGATTACGAGGGCAATACAACAAGAGTCTTTAGATTGCAGTTAAATATTATTCCGTAACCTGTTTGACAATACATGTACTAGAATACATCTCTAAGTTGACTGTTTGTCTATTTCTCATGTATGCATTAAGTTAAATTATGTCCCCTTACATAATCAATTTGCATTTATTGTGCTTTTCACTGTCAGAAAATCTTAACAACTAATGGTATTTGCATGGAAAATGAATAAACCATTTAATCTTGCTGATATAGCATCATAAATACATTCTTTGTCAAAAATAATGTCTATTCAATGCACAGAAATCCCTATTTCTATCTCTATTTCATACCAATATGAGAGCTAAATGAATAAGTAAGGACCCCTTAACCACTTACTGGTTCCCCAAAAGCTCCTACTGGTGTCATGTAACATCAGAACTACTAATTAAACCTTAAGAAAGCTAGTATAGCTGTCCTTATGTTGAAAAAAATAAGAAATTATGCAATTTATTTATTTCTGTGAAAATAATAGGATGAACATGCAACCGTTAGAATGTCGCGTCTCAAATTTCAGTGGTTGCACATGTGTCAGACACTGCGAAAAGTTAAAGCGAGCATTTATAATTAAAAATGTATTGCAAGTTACATAAAAATAATGAAGTTCTACTTTCTATGAAAATTTTTACATTATTACCTACAGATCAGGCAAAATTTGCTGAATCAGCAATTTTTACTCTCAGGGGTGGAATTTAAGGCTTGTTTTATCATAGTTGCACTTAATCAACTTTTATTGATAAACTTACAAATTGCATAGGTAA
>NW_027268001.1:0-21024 GCF_963676685.1 Mytilus edulis
AGATGATATCGCATATGTTCCTTACGTCGTAACTATAATCCCCTTCCCTTTCCATGAATGTGACTACCGAATTAGACTTTTTTTGTAAAAACATGAGCAACACGACGGGTGCCACATGTGGAGCAGGATCTGCTTATTCGTCCTTAGCACCTGAGATCACCTCAGTTTTTGGTGGGATTCGTGTTGCTAAGTCCTTAATTATATATGTTGTGTCATTTGTACTATTATTTGTCTGCTTATCTTTTTCATTTTTAGCCATGACGTTGTCAGTTTATTTTCGATCAATGAATTTGACTGTCCCTCTGCTATCTTTCGTTCCTCTTTTACTTTATTACTGTTAAAAGAATCATAAATTTTAACAAGAATTTTTGAGATCTTCACAATCGTTCATTATTCCACATATTCATGTATACAGTGCAACCTGTTTAAACCAAACTTCTTCGGGACTTAGGATTTGGTACGGTTTTGGCCGATGTTCGGTTTTATCAGGTTCACAACGCACATAATTTGAGTATGACGGTGCTTAAGAAATGTTTGGTTTATACAGGTTTTTGGTTAATACAGGATTCAATTTAGCCAGGTTTCAATTTAGCCAGGTTTCAATATATATCCAATCGAAATAATAATTTCCTTACATATACCACAGCTTTTTCAGTACTCAGAGTTTATCAATATATTACATAATATACACAAATTTTAATTCGTATTGAAATCAAGAAGTTTACTCTACCTTTTTTAGTCTTCTGTGAAATGAAAGAATGCTGAATCAGAAAATTTAAAATTGATTTGCAAAGAGCATTAAACTTGAAAATAGTATATATTTTCTTATGAATTCCATTAAAAAAATAACGCAACCAAATTTCAAAGAAAGTTCTTTAATAATTGCTAAAACTAAAAAGCTAGATATGAAAAAATTTCAGCTATACACAATTTCATGATGCAATCTAATATTATTCTAGCTGACAAGATATAGTTTAGTATGTACTCGGCATATAATCATATATTTTAAGATATCAAATAAAGTCATATCAATGAGCTAATTACAGTAGTAACATTTGGTACAGTTACACATTTGTAGTTCTGCACATTTGTACTCTTACCTGTATGTGACACACTTTATCAAAAGTAAAACTATTACGTGCATCGTGCACTTATTGTGTACAACATTTTTTGTTTTAAAATAAGATATCAAATCTAATCTTTAAGGTAACTCATATCCGCACCCCTGTAACAAAGTTGGAGATATTCCTCTATTCGAAGATGCAGCAAAGGATATCAAGTACACCCTGTAACTAGTAAAAGAGATTGTACTTATGGACAACATTGCTGTCAACCTTGTAAGCATTTATTTTATTTTGAACATTAGTCTTGGTATACTCAATTTAAATCGCATATGTTACTATTTCCTACTTATCAAAAGACAATTGCATTCGTGCATTTGTAAATCAAGTTAAGTCAACATGTATGTTGAAATTAGAAATATAAAATAGTTTACCCTCATTATTGAACAAAAATGTGCGAACAACACACTGAGTATAATGGCTAGTTATCTTATACTTGAATATATGCAATAATACATTTCGAACTTTGTCAGTCAAAAACTAAGGACATTCGTTGACATGCATGAAGCTCATAAAAATACTATGAATGGTTTATTACTTTGAGATTATAGAACTCGACTAGACTTTTAATATAACATAGGAACAGAGTGTTTGAACTGAAAAAACTAAAAAAAAAAATGAATTGAGAGAGAAAATTTAGTATACAATGAATGATTCGTACTTTTTATTCAGATTCGCTTCTTTTTCAGATGATGAAAGATACTAGAATGGACACTAAGCTTCTTCCAAAACAGTAGACTGATATCTTGAAGTAAAATAAGATAAATTATAGAACTAACTCTTGATGCCTTCAACTTATTTATCATTTCGTTCAATAAGTTTACAATCTATCATGTCTATTTCAAAAATACCGTTTATATGTTCCTTGAATTTCTATACTGATATAAGAAGATGTGGTATGAGTGTCAATAAGACAACTCTCCATCCAAGTCACAATTTGTAAAAGTAAACCTTTATAGGTCAAAGTACAGTATTTAACACGGAGCCTTGACTCACAGCCGAAACGGCAAGCTAAAAGGACCCAAAAACTGACTAGTGTTAAACCATTCTAATGGGAAAACCAACGGTCTCATCTATATAAAAAACGAGAAACGAGAAACACTTATGAACCACATCAACAAACGACAACCACTGAACATCAGATTCCTGATTTAGGACAGGTGCAAACAAATGCAGCGGGTATAAACGTTTTAATAGAACCAACCTTCACCCTTACTGAAACAATAGTTGTAAACATCACAACATAGAAAGGCACACTATGAAATATCAAGTGAAATGCCTTAACTCAATCAAATGACATTTTAACACAAGTGAACATACACTGAACGAATAAGTTTGATTGATGTTAAAATGTAAATACAAAATCCATAAAATAAGGAGTAATATGTTAAACAATTTCAGAAAGAGAACCATTAAAATTGAACAAAATACCGCAAAATATACAAAGGTAAATGAAAATAATTTAGTTATAAGGTATGCAGCATAAATTAAGAACGGAAATACATTTTTATAAAAAAGATAATTTTGTTGTTCAAAGAACTGCTTATCTTTTTCATTTTTAGCCATGACGTTGTCAGTTTATTTTCGATCAATGATTTTGACTGTCCCTCTGCTATCTTTCGTTCCTCTTTTTTTTGTTCAAAGTACGAGAACAAAGGTTATACCAAACACTTATCAATAAAAGAAATTAAAAGGGGCAGACACAATATAGCACTGAATAAGCAAACATAAAATAACAAAAAAGCAATGCAAAACACGAGAGTTCGATTTGATCGTACTCGCAGTTACTGCTAACTATTTAAAAGCTTAAAACAATTAATAATATAAAAAAAAATAATGAAACCAGAGACTTAAATCAAATAACACACATCCAAGTGATTTAGTTTTTTAACGTCATGGATTTGCACTGATTTGCAGAGGCTTTTAACTTGGTTGTTTTTAATTTTGTAAACCCTTGTTTTTTTCTATATTTTACTTAATTCTAATTATGTATGTACAAGACACGATGCTATTTCCATAAATACGACATCGACGATGTCATATCGATATGCTTCTTTTACTGTATGCGTTGCAGCAAACACCAACATCTGCCGTCGATATCGATTTGATGTTGTCAGTTCAATATTATATATTATACGTATGTTTTGATTAAACTTGAGGTTGTTGATACCGGCGATATATCAAATGCGATATCGGCAATTTATATTAAAATGTGTGTCTGATACAATATTGTAGTTCGCGAATTAGAATGAGTGGGTCGAGTGTTTAATTGACAATCATGCGAGATTATTGGAGATTTTCATAAAACTGAAGGCAAAGTCATATTCAAACACCGTTTTTCCCGTTTACCTGTGATGCCGTTGAGTGCCAGTTGCTTTTTGTTAATGGTTATGTTTAATAATGAAAAAAACGCATCGTATAAAATTTCAAGACCTTGTGTTTGAAAATTAAGAGATAATATTGGGAAAGAAATATGAAGAAACTCAAAACTTTCCTCACATACAAGAGCAACAAAGTGGTTGATAAAAAAAAATGAGGACCTGCAAGTCCCTAAAAACTTTCAAGTACTTTGAGGGAGGATTGTTGCAGAAATATAATCTTTTGAGATTCATCATAATTTCCTGATACGTGATGACGTAATAGCATCAATAGCCATTCAATGGCGGTACTACACATAACTTCTCTTTGGCTTGTGACCGTCGGATATAAATAAATAGTTTAAATCGTTACACAGCTCGTATGATTGTCATGCAAAACAGAGCTCTTTGAAAAGTTGTAGCTGGTTAAACACAAAGTCAATATCATAAATGACATAAATATGTTCTTAGATAGTCATAAGAGGATCTTGAGACATTTTCTAAGATATGTCGTATGAAACGTATAAGAATTGCTTCGTGAAATCTGCCCCTGACAACTAAATTAACCTCTTAAAAAAATTAATTACGTTGAGACTTTTAGATGACGTTAAAATCTAAAGAGCCTTTATCAGTGCGGACATGAAAGAAAATACAAAATTCCTTCACGCTTTTGCAAAGTTAATAAATGAAAAATATGAATAACAGGAATAATTAATTCCAGGAATATGACAGTTGCTGTCCGTTCGTTTGATGTGTTTTATCATTTGATTTTGCCATTTGATGAGGACTTTCCGTTTGCAATTTTCCTCTGAGTATTTTTGTAATTTTACTTTTTCCAAGCATAGCCGATATACCATTATTTTTTAAGAAGTAAACTTGAGAAAGGAAATGGTGAATGTGTCAAAGCGACAACAACCCGACCATAGAGCAGACAACAACCGAAGGCCACCAATGGGTCTTCAATGTAGCGAGAAACTCCCGCACCCGGAGGCGGTCTTCAGCTGGCCCCTTGAAAATATTTATATTAGTACAGTGATAATGGACGTCATATTTAACTCCGAATTATACACAAGAAACTAAAATTGAAAATCATACAAGACTGACAAAGGCCAGAGGCTCCTAGCTTGGGACAGGCGCAAAATTGCGGCGGACACATGTTTATGAGATCTCAACCCTCCCCCTATACCTCTAGCCAATGTAGAAAAGTAAACGCATAACGATACGCACATTAAAATTCAGTTCAAGAGAAGTCCACGTCCGATGTCTGTATTTGTTTTGCTTTAATTTTAACAAGTTGTAATCAACGTACAAATACTGTTTAATAAATACATAGAAATAGTGGTAGATTTTCAAAATATGAACTAAAGGCGAATACCAACATTAAGTTACATTATACATCTTTGATATTCATTAAAATAACTTTGACCAAAACATATATAATTCAAGGCATTTATCATTTTCCATGATTTAGTCAAGTGTTTAATAGTAAATTAGATCAGTACAAAAAAAAGGTAAGCATTCGAACACAAAATGAATGCACTAAAATATTTTACTATTGAAATGTAAAATTAATGCAAAGACAATTATGTTTACTATTGTGATGAACTTACTAAAAACAATACAATCATAGCAAAACATAAGAAGTGATATGAATAAAGGTAAACCAACCAATCAAATCGGATAGATAAAAAGCAATCGACAAACTTATTGTTTACAAAGGTCTTGTGGTATCAACAGGATGTTCTTGAGCGATGCGAAGACATTACATCCTTTTATATCTTAATGTATCACATTAATCATTATTGATAATAGATAGATAGATAAATAATAAATTTTTACTTTTAATTGCGTCTGCATCTTTTCTGAAATGTTTTAAGGGAGGTACCATTTGATTTTTTGGGGGGATAAAAGAAATGTCCTGCCTTTTATCTATTTGTTATCTCTGTACTGCCTTTTTATATTTCACTCTATTCTGTCCTGTGGGTTGGTTGTTTTTTATTTCATCCTAGCCAAAAATGCTGAATGGAAAGTAACCCTGTGAAATGTCAAGGGAAAATGACTGTGGGTGAATCAGAAATAGCTATATATAGCAAAAATAGCTTCCTTTTTTGAAGTTGATGTGTTTCCCTCGGTTTCGGTTTGTTAACGGGATTTTGTTCTTCTCACTTAATCGATTTATGACTATTGAACAGTGGAATACTACTGTTGCCTTTATTTAAAGTAAGGAAAGGAAAAATTAACTGGTCTATGTCATTTTTTTCTACAGGAAGTACATGTAGCAAATCATATCCCTTATTTCATTCAAAAGCATTCAGAAATCATATATAATTTGTATTCCTTAAGAGGCAACCAATAAGTTGACGCCAAGAGTAATTTTCAGTAATCCGAAAATGGTTTCTTGGACAAAATATTTCCTTGACCAAGTTTTATTGAAAGTTTTAAAATGTACCTTTACTATAAAACCCATGAACATTTCTTGACGGATAGTAAAGATCTCTATAATTTATTTTTTCGCCACATACTTTGCCAAAAAAATTGATTTCAAGGGTTGGTAGTTAGTTTCATACTATATTTATTTATTCATTTATTTTTTAAGAGTTGCGGAGACTTTTTTTATTTAATCGTCTTGTTTTAGTTTCTATCTAGGAGTTTCATTGCTGTTTTCCCTCATTCTTTATCATATTATTAGTTCATTCAAAAAATTAAATTTTAAAGACCGATCATTGAACATTCAGTTAATTAATTCTAGATTTACATGGTTCCGTGCCTTCTGTCATGTTTTGACATTTATATGTACATATGTTAGATGCTAATTGACTTATACGATTTTATTATTTATGATTAATTGCGTTTGAGACTTTCAATGTTTACTTTTGATTGCTTTTTTAGCTTTGTATTACACCGTTCTCTCTAGAAAAGTAAATATAGAATGGTATGACTGTAAACAGTGCAACAGATAGAATAAACGATATTTAAAAAGTCTCTATTTACGATTTTGTTCATCAATTGATGTTGATCATATTTTTTATTTTAGTACTGTAGAGGTAGTATGGAAATGGCAAACACGTTCACTTAGTGTGTTATAATAGCATGTGAACATCAAATAGAAAGTCTGATCAGTCTTATTAACTAGCAGTGATACAAACAAATTAGTCCAAAACTTGGTCTGCAGAAATTATCTTTATAATACATTTTGTTTACAGTCATCTGTAAAATGTTCACAAATGTCTCGCCTATGTTTGGAATTAAAAAGACAATTAAGAAGGTGTCACATTGGCACTCATACCAAATCTTTTTACATCTTCGGAACTTTATTTGAGAGGTTGAAAACGGTGTTTAAAGACTAAATGAAGAAATAAAAGATGTGAACGCGACGGGTGTCCCATATGGAGCAGGTTCTGCCTACCCTTCCGTAGCACCTGCGATCACCCCCAGTTTTTAGTTTTCTGTGTTGTGTCCGTCTTGTATACTATTATCTGTCTGTTTGTCCTTTAATTTTTTATCCATGGCATTGTCAGTTTATTTTCAAACTATGAGTTTGACTGTCCTTCGGGTATGTTCCCCCCCTCCCCCCACCTGTTTGAAATCAAGTCATAGATTGAAATTATAATACGAATTTAATAACAATTTTGAAACAAAATACCTTTAATTAGGGACTGTTTGTCTTGGTGGAGTTTAAATACAAAGCGAAATTTATCGATTATACTGAGCAACAGTATCTATTCATGATACCGAGCTAATAATAATTCCTCAACCACAATCAAATAAGTCTTACAAATGAGAGCTTACCCTTTTAAATCCTTTTTTTTTGTAATTAAGCTCTCATTTGTAAGACTTATTTGACTGTGGTTGAGGAATTATTATTTAGGAAGTTTAAGGAATTTAGGTCCTCAATGTTTTTCATCTTCGTTCTTTATTTGGCCTTTTTTTTACTTTTTTCGATTCGAGCGTCACTGATGAGTCTTTTGTAGACGAAACGCGCGTCTGGCGTAAATAAAAAAAATCCTGGTATCTATGATGAGTTTATGAACACCAAATGGATTCGAAGAAGAAAATTGAACATATTTGGTTCATTACACACCCAAAGCACTTACTAAGGAGAAATCCAGCAACGGTATCGACCTAGAACTATTCAAAATATAAGCAACACTAATAAGATGTAAGCGTCTGTTGCGATTCTTGGTCAACTTTCATCAAAGCTGAATATTTGAACGCAAGTATGTTTAAGATACAAAACAGTTTCGAATGATAGTTTCTGCTAAAGCGACATAACTCAGATCAATAAGGTTAAAGCTGTATGTGTTTTACAATTAATGTTATTTACTCTTCTCGTTCTTCTTGTACCACATCTAAAAAAGGAAACAAAATTAAGAAATCCGACACCTTTATGTTTGTTTGTCTTTTTCGTGTTTAGTCATGGCGTCAGTTTGTTTTGGATTTATGAGTTTGAATGCCTCTCTGATATCTTTCGTATTTCTTGCGTGGTATTTGAGTTCGTGTTATAATCATTTATACGTTTGACTGATCGGACGGATCGGACGGATTATTCCATCTGTATATTTGAAACTACATTCCCTTATGTAAATCAGAATTAGGTATAAGAAAAATGCTAAAGAGATAATTAGTACATAAACAATCTATCTACCCTCTCATTTGAAATACATTTTACACTTAGTCTAGTTTTCCTCATCCAGTACTGTATGAAAGTGTCGAAAAAAATAGTAAATTTTGTTTCATAAATACGAACAGCCAACGTTAATCAATAAACTTGTTGTGAGAAGAGATAATCCAGTCTTTGTATAAAGCACTTTGATTAAGAAAACAATCATGTAAAGATGACATCTTTGGGATACTTTAATTTCTTATACTAATAACGCAGATTTGCTATGTTTGGAGTGTTTGGGTTTTTTCAAAAGACAATTGCTTGTAATTACCATAATATCCCTCAAAAGACAAGATACAAACTTCTTTTCCATTAAGAACTTACAATTTCGATGTAGGTTGCACTTTGTAAATACAGCTGTTTCTCAAAACACGCCTCTTTTGGGGAGTAATAGAATATTCATAGAAAATTAATTTTGTTTACATACTGGTTCCCAGTTATGCTCTCCATATCGCAGAGACAGAACTTGGGAATGTTACCAGTAAATAAACACGTGCATATTGTTAACATTGAAATCTGTGGTAACCTTTCATTATTAGGGGTAGTTAAGAAAATTAGTGTAAGTTTAAACTCTGAGAAGTTCAGGGCATATAAACAATGAAAAAATTGGTCTATACAATATTTTACTTAGAGACTATTGTGCTGATACTGGGTTACACTATGTACAATTTGAAAATATGATTCATTCAGATTTCTATGATGGTATTCATCCAAATTTTAAAGGTGTAAAGCTTATGTCAGATGTGTTAAGGAAATTTTAAACCCACTGTTATCAGTTAGATATGATAAAAATTATCCAAGGTCCTTCAACAATGGCTATTCAGTGAGGTCAAATTATGACCAGAATAGAAGTGGGTACAATAAAAGAGATACAAATGGATATCAGTGTTACAGACAGGACAAGCATAACTCTTATAATAGATATACAGAGAATACAAATAATGGATACACAGATAGTACAAACAACAGATATACAGATAATACAAATAACAGATATACAGATAATACAAATAACAGATATACAGATAATACAAATACTAGTCACATGCACATGAACAATGATAGGGACAACATGTACAAAATGTTTGAATACATGTTTAGTGGAATGAGAGATGGACATTATTAAGTAATAAGAAATAAAGATCTTTTTGTTGACATTTTTGAATATTTGATTTTTGGTTAAACATGTTAAACTAGGCAAAAAAGATAAGCCTAAGAATATTTGTAAGAAATTAAGTTTTTTTAATATTTTTCATATTATCATGTAGATGTATTAAAAGAAATATGATAGATATTATAATGTGTATACATATAATATACCTGGGAACAGTTAAAAATAAGAAGGTTGGTAAAATTGGATAACTGAGATCAAACTGACAAAAGAGAAACTTAAAAGTGTTATTTTATATGTTAATTGTTTACCATAAATCATAAGACAATGACAAAATTTACCATATTTAATATATATTAAAAAAGTAATTCATAAACAATCATTTTAAAGTTGGAATTCAACATGTTTAATCAATATATTTGGATGTAAGTGTAAAGAAATAATTTTAAAACAGAAAATAGAAAAGAAAAAAAAACAAACATTTTTTACTTGCTTATTCAAAAATGTTGAGTTATCTTTCTTTGTCCTCAGATATTGTTTAAATGATGACATATTGTTTATTGCTTGATCTTTCTTATATGTACAAATGTATGGTAAATGTTTTGAAATATGAATATATCATATATATGACAATGAAGAGATTTATATTTTAAAGATAAACCAAAGTCATCTTCTTAAGTCAATATTTGGCAGTAGAAAAACTCAAATGAAAACTATAACAATGAAACTTATAATGATTTATTTTCAGACCATTTATTAAATTATTTTACAAAAACATTTAGTTTACCAAAAAAAAAGGAAGGAATTTGATCATGGGAACTCATGAGAATAAACGCTATTTAACTATTTCTGCTTGGAATGTGCGTGGCCTTGGGGACAAAATTCAAGATGATTTTTTTTATAGATAAAATTCAAAGTGACATAAATATATTACTTGAAACCTGGAAAGGGGAGTGTAAGGATTATAAAATATCAAATTATAATACTTTCTCAAAAATACGCAAAAAGAAAAAAAAAGCACGTCGACATAGTGGAGGAATTATTGTCTATTACAAAAAAGAAATAGCAAAAGGTATAACCAATATTAATGATACAAAATCACAAAATAGATTATGGCTAAAACTTGAAAAGGAATTCTTTGGTTTCAAAGAAGACTTATATTTATGTGCATTATACATTCCCCCTATAAATTCAAACTATTTTGAAAATGATTATAGCTTTTTAGAAAATGAGATCAGCACTTTTGCAAGACAAGGAAAAATACTTTTAATGGGGGACATGAATGCAAGTACTGGTAAATGTCTTGATTTTATTACAGGAGATTCTTGTCAAATAAATAATTTTGATGCTAAAAATCTAATACCAAATTATTATGAAGTTGACACTGAAATTTCTAGAAACAATCAAGATAATGTAACAAATGTACAAGGTAAATCCTTATTAGAACTATGTATTGCCTCAAGGTTACGCATATTAAATGGCAGATTTATAGGGGACAGCCTAGGCTACTATACTTATATGTCAATAAATGGATACAGTGCTGTAGATTATGCATTAATAAGTGAAAGTCTCCTGTCTTCAGTGAAATACTTTAAAACTGATGAGTTTACTTACTTGTCAGATCATGTACAGATTCAGTTAACATTAAATTGTAATATAAAACAAACTTTTGACCTTAAAAGTCATATAGAAAAAAAATGGAAATATTTGAAAAGATATAAATGGACTGAAAATTCACATAACTTGCTACTTAAAGCTCTTATGTCAGAGCATATCAAAAATGATATAATGAAGTTTAAATTAAATGAGTATCAGGAAAATCAAAAAGGGGTTGATGGTGCAACTGAAAATTTAACTAACATTTTTGAAAATATCTCTGATATTACTTGTAAAATTACAAAAAGAATTAAAAGTAAGAGAAAAAAACATAGACAGACATGGTCAGACAATTATGTACATGAGACAAAAAAAAGAAATAAACAGGATTGGAAATAAACTTAAAAAATGTCCAAATAATCAACTTAAACAGAAATATTTTGAATTGTTAAAAAGTTTTTAAAAAATGGTAAAATTTAAAAAAGCACAATACAGAGAGAAAATATTTAACTCATTAACAGATAGTTTTGATAAAAAACCTAAAGATTATTGGGAAATACTAAAAGGAATGAAAAACAAAAAAAAATACTGGTAATGAAGTGCCAAAAATTTTAAAAGATGAAGAAATAATTACGAAGCATATTCAGGACCAAGGAAAACCCACACTTGTAAATATAAAATGGAAAGAGGAAATAGAAAAACAACTTGTTAATATTGAAAAGAACATAATATCTAATAGAGAAACAGATGCTCCAATAAAATACTCTGAAATAAAAAATGTTATTAGTAAGCTAAAATTAGAAAAAGTGCCTGGGCCAGATACCATATATAAATGAAATAGTAAAATTTAGTAAAAATGTATCTATCAAAAGTATTGTTAAACTGTTTAACCTTATTTTGAATACAGGTATTTACCCATCAAAATGGAAATACTCATACTTAATTTTATTGCATAAATCAGGAGTAAAAACTGATCCTAATAATTACAAGGGAATATCTCTGATAAGTTGCTTACCAAAATTGTTTAATGCTGTATTAAATGAAAGATTGATTAAACTGATGGAAAATACTATAAGTAATACTCAATTTGGCTTTAGAAAAAATCACAGAACCTCTGATAGTATATTTGTGCTTAAGTCTTTAATAAACAAATACTTACACAAAAATAAAAATAAAATATATGCCTGCTTTGTAGATTTAAAAAAGGCTTTTGATTCTGTCTGGAGAAAAGCTTTACTTTATAAACTGTATAAGACAGGAGCAGGGAAAAAAATATTTAATATTATTAAAGGACAGTATGAGGAAACAAAACCTGCCTTCAAGCATCAAGAGTGGCATTCAGAATATTTTGAAATCACACAAGGGGTTAAACAAGGGGATTCATTGAGTCCTACTTTATTTAATTTATTTATTAATGATTTAGATGCAGAGTTTTCAAATGAAAATAGCTGTCCATTAGAACTAATTGATACTAAAGTAGGATCTTTACAATTTGCTGATGACCTTTTAATATTATCTGAAAGTAAAGAAGGCCTACAAAATAGTCTGAACAACTTAGAAAAGTATTGTGAAAAATGGCAATTAACTTTAAATATTAATACAACTAAAACAATGATTCTGCAGCAAAATAATAAAAAAGTGGAAACATCTTTATCAAAATATAAAAATGAAAGTTTGTCAAATGTCTCTGAGTATTCATTTCTTGGAATTCTTGTGAAATCAAATGGAAACTTATTGCATAGCTCCGAAGAGCTTGTAAATAAAGCAAGGAAAGTAATGTTTGCCATTAAAACTTATACTGGTTCCTTAAATAATCTGCCAGTTAAAGTAGCATGCAGTCTTCTTGATTCTATAGTTAAACCAATAGCCACTTATAATTCAGAAATAACTTATATGGATACTTTTGTTACAAAATTTAGAACAGAAAAACGTGCAAATATTTCCAAAACAAATATAGACCCCCTTAATCTTACTGATAAATCAAGTTAAGAAAAATTACATTTGTCTTTCTGTAAATATATCCTCGGAACAAGAAAATCTTCATCAAACATAGCTGTGAGAACAGAGCTAGGGAGATACCCACTAGAGATGCATATAAAAACTCAAAGTATACTTTACTTATCAAGATTACTAAATTCTGAAATTAATCCATTATTATACGAATCCTTTTTACTTTCTAAAAGTTTAGATAATTCAGGTTGCTATACCTGGTTTACATATGTTAAAAATATTTTGAAAGAGGTAAACATGGACGCATTCAATCTTGAGGGAAACAAAAGAAAACATTACTCCAAGTTGTTAAAAAAAAACTTAAAACATCAATTTCTTAAATTTCTACACAAATATATTTGAACAAAAATTTGAAAAAATATATAAAAAAAGTAAATTGTATTTATATAAAAGTTTAAAGCAAAATTTAGAAATGGAACACTACTTAAACTGTAAATCTTTTGAAAAGAGAAGTAACATAACAAAAATGAGAATTAGCGATCATAATTTAATGATAGAAAAAGGAAGACATTTAAAAATACCTAGAGAAAAAAGACTATGCACATCCTGTAATACAATGGAGGATGAAGCCCATTTTATTTTATACTGCAAAAAAATTGCTAAACTAAGAGATAACTTTATAGGAAATGTAATTAAACATATGCCAGATTTTATGTCCTGGCAAGAAAATGAAAAAATTAAATATCTTCTTTGTCCATCAACCTCAAAAGAGGTAGAACGCTTAGGGTCCTATTTTAAACAGGCATTAGAACTGAGGACAGGGGACTCTTGATTTATTTATAAAATATATTTATATATCATATAGATAGATTGTTTTGCTTTTTTGCTTTTTTTGTTTTCATGGTTTTGTTTGTTAAATGTATTTTATGTATGTTTATATTATTTGTCACAAACTTATTGTTCAGAGTTTATATGACAATAAATATTTGAATTTAAATTGTCATTTCGGGTCCTTTTATAGCTGACTATGTGGTATGGGCTCTGCTCATTGTTAAAAGCCATACGTTGACCTATAGTTGTTAATTTCTGTGTCATTTTGGCACCTTGTGGAGAGTTGTCTCATTGGCATTCATACCACAACTTCTTTTTTTTATAGAATCTGCTAAACTAAATTTATCATACATTCAAAATGTAAGGAAACACGGTCATGTAAAAAATATGAATCTCATTTAATCATAAACATTTGGTGATAAGGTACCAACAAAAGGCAAAAGTTGTAGTTGTAGAAAAAAGACCATGCATATGTGATGACTAACATGCAGAACACATGCAATGACACTGTGTTTTGTTGGGTTTTGTGTTTATCTGTTTTAGTTTTCAAGAGGTTTTTTTTCGTTTTTCTCAGTAAAATGTCTGTTTCTTTTCGACATGATAATATATTTCCTTTCTAACTCTGTCAGATGTTTGTTTTCAACTTTAAAGTAATAATTAAAGTCATAAAATCAATACAAAATATCTTTATTCGAGTTCTTTGCAGCAAACCAAAGGAATGGAAACAAAGAACACAATCTTCATATGTATACACATTCAAAATGTTTTCAATCTTTTTCGTCAGTTCATAATCTTAATTCCAATCATTTCTCTCATATATATCATCCCTATCAGGTCTCTCATATCTGTCATCCCAATCCCTACCGTTGTTATTATAGCCTACAAAGAAACAATCACAATACTAAAATTTCGTAACAACATGTACAATATATTGCTTTTCAAAGGCTGTTATTTCAAAATTGAAATTCAGTTGAGGTCAGGTTACATAAAAACACCTGATTACCAATTCTATA
This sequence comes from Mytilus edulis, assembly GCF_963676685.1. Lineage (NCBI taxonomy): Eukaryota > Metazoa > Mollusca > Bivalvia > Mytilida > Mytilidae > Mytilus > Mytilus edulis. The sequence continues at coordinate 14,643 of NW_027268001.1, forward strand.
TTTTTCTAGAAGCATTTAGAAGATTTAATACTTATTTATCCTCAATGAGATACCTTTAATTAGCAGTTTGCTTCTGTGCATAATCTATGCGTCTAAAGAATTATTTTGAATAAAACACGTGTATTTGTAAAAAAAATTAAGTCGTGATGCTTCGGACCGTTGATGATAAATAACTTGACTAAAGAATGCAAGTATAACTACATTAGACAGTTTAACTGAAATCTCACGAGGTATGTAAAAGCATGATAATTTATTTCAAAATAAATGTATGCATTTAATGGTTCTTCACTTTGGAAATCTATTGACAAGATAACTTATCAAATGGTGGTCAAAGGTACCAAGCTTATACTTTTGTACTCCACACGCGCGTTTAATCTACATAAGCCTCATCATTGACGCACATATTAAAAACGTTTGAAAGCAAAAACAAATACAAAGTTAAAGAGTATTGAGGACCCAAAATTCCAAAAAGTTGTGCAAAATCCGGCTTAGGTAATATATCCCTGGGATAAGAAAATTCTTAGTATTTCGTAAAATTTATACTTTTGCAACCAGTAAATAAACTTATTATAGATACCAGGACTAAATTTAGTATATACACCAGACATTTATAAAATGACAACATAATTGATATTCATGTCAACACGGAAGTGCTGACTACTTGGCTGGTGATACCCCGGTGATGAAACGTCCACCAGCAATGGCATCGACCCATTGGTGTAAATAATATAAAAAGGTACCAGTGTGTCTATAATAAATGTATAGTCACTATACTTACTTTTAGCACAACAAGTTTGTCTATTCCAGCAGCCGCTTACACCTCTCACCACGTAATATCCTGTACCACATCTTCCATTACTGCAATATCCTCCTACACTACCACAGGTCCTAGCACAACCTTAGAAAACACGTATAAAATGATAATAGTTATCAAAGGTACCAGTATTGTAATTTAGGACGCCAGACGCGCGTTTCGCAATATATGTAACGTTAAAATCTACAATATATGTAACGTTTAAGATCCTAGCACAACCTTAGAAAACATATAAAGCAAGATATAATCTACGATGTATGTAACGTTCATGATAACTGGTCCAGCACAACATGAGAGAACATGTTTAAAAGATGTACTTAGAAAGAAACTAAACTTAATACTATAAGTAAAAACAAAATAAGTTAACAAATATTAATAGGTTATGGAGCTGCTTTTTGAAATATTTGAGTTTTAAAAAATCGCAGGAAAAAGCTCAACCTTATATTTGAAATTATTTGGGTCTCAGATCGAAAGAAAAAGAAATCAAGAATCGGCTAAAAAATAATAAATGACCTTCGATGAGCTATTGAAGTCTTTTATAAAATGAAAAAAAAAGGGTGTTATGATGCAAAACATTTTACCCTATATGGTCCGAGTACACAGTTATTTCGTAGTGCATTTCCTTTAGACAATAAATGGAAATAAAAATAAATCCACCTGCGCTTTCTCCATAATATTTTTACAGTGTGGTGTACTACTTTTGGGACAAATTATATCAAAATATAGAAAACTTCATCAGCTCTAACTCAAAATATGGACCTTTTTATGTGAAGGGGGTCTTGAAATTTTTTGACAGCTTCCGAAATGCTAATTTTTTACCTTTTTCAACTGGACCAAACTAACTGTGTACTCGGACAATATTGTAGGAAAAAACAAGGAGTCCGAACCTTACACAAAGGAGTAGGTCCAGTAAGGGCCGATTTTGGCCCCAAATTTCAGTTTCATCTAGCGAGATATTTAGGACACTTTTTAAACACTTAAGTGTCTATTTCAATTGATTCGATTAGTTTATGTAAAAGATTTTAACTGATTCAGTCATTAAAAACGCTCCGATTGAAGCTTAAATATGAAAAATCTATCAAATATGCCAAAAAAACGTCACTTTTCAGATGGTTTTTGTCAAAAATGAAAGTGGCCGCATCCGTGTTCATCCTCAACCTTTATAATACAACTTACATTTCAATATTATGAATGAACACGAACGCGGCCACTTTCATTTAAGACGGAAACTGTCAAAAATTTAACTAAAATGCTATAATTGTGAAGATTTCAGTAATTTAGCATGACTTTATGATGGTAGTACACGATATATGTGCATTGTATTGTCAAAACAGCACATATTTATGTAGCAGAAGCATTCTACTTTCCAAAAAATAGCTAAAAGATTATATTTTCACAATTTTGCAAAACTGCTTAATTTTAGGGCCAAAAGGGGGTCTTACTGAACCTACTCCTTTCAAAACCTCACCGTAGTACATTTTAAACAAGATATTTTGTAAGAACAATGTTACGCATATGATAAATTTTATCTGCAAACCCCTTTTTATCAAGACAATTATTTTTAGGAAAATAGCTTCTAATTTGAATTTAAAAGATATATATAACAGAAATAAATTATTTGGAATGTATAACATTGAGTCGTTGTTTTTAATGAAGGTGTTAGAAAACGCACACTTACATTAATACGTGAAAATATACTAATATTTATAACATAATTATGATCAGTTATCCTAACACGACTAGGGATATTATGTTTTCTTCTTAAAACTTCAGACATTGAAATATTTTTAACATAACACACAATATTTAGATAATAATGGTTGATGAAAAGATTATATTTGCGTTTTTAAATAATTTGATTTTTCAACATAATCACGATAATGTGCTAGAGATTTCTTATTCATCTGTCATTCCGATGCACTATTTATGTAGCTGTTCTACGCCAGTCTTTAGTCCGGGTAATTTTGATTACTATTTGCCATTCAAAAAATGTTTTCGTAAGCATGTATCCGTACAACCATCCCGTAAATATCATTTAGACTTTTATGGAAAGTTGCCGTATTAAAATTTGAACTTTATTTTTTAATATTTTAGATGTATAAGGATATATCTTTTAGTCGTAAAATACAAAACAAAAGAAAGAACTAAATCAAAAAAGATTTTAGATATGGACATAAATTTTTTTTAAATCAAATTAAAAGTATCAAATATACATAATTGAGAAAATAAAAGAAACATAGTATTAATAAGAACTGGTTTTCGTTATTTATAGGAACAAACTATCCAAATGTACAGTAGTAGTCGGAATATTTATTTGACTATGATATATAATAAAGACAGAAAGAAAATGATAATTAAAAAAGCCTTATTAAAAACTTACTGAACAGTTCACAAGACGCATGTTCTTTTATAGCGGTCTATCAGAAATCTATAATACTAAAATTACGAGGTCCAATTTGTCAGCCGTCATCACGTAAAAACGACGAATAAAAGAATTCAACTTTATATATAACTAATATAGTACAAAGGTGTAGATTAAAAATTACACCACTCCAGGCCCTATTGTTTTCCACGTAATTAATATTGCCAATAATTAAGAAGTTCCGGGTCGAGTCCGATACCGATACCAATAGTATATTTACCTGTTACCTATAACCTTATCTGTACGTTCCGCATCTGACAGGCGCACCACCAAACGGTGTATTTAGGATTAATATGCTATATACACGGGTCATAATCACAGGGTTGACACTACTAAATTGTCAAATTGTTACCTATTGTAGTATTTTAATCAGTAAGATACTAAAAATCTGTGACTAAAAATAAGGCATATAGGTACAGTTTTCAATTTGTTAGCGGACATGACGTAAAACAGCGAATCAAAGAATTCAACTTTATTTATAACTCATATAGGACAATGCTGTTGATTAAAAAATACCAGGAGCTTTCTAAATAATTAATATTACCAATAATTGATAAGTTCCAGTTCGACGGGTTCAAACAGAAAGATTTGATAGCAGAGAAAACTGTGTATCTTATAATCGGCATGACTTTATCAGATAACAATACTAATACTAAAATAAGGCTTGCGCATAGTTATATACTTTAATTCAGTCATGGACCCGCGATATCACGGGTGTGTTCTAGTGATAAAAAAAAAATAATAAAACAACGAAAAGATAACCAGACAAGGACTTGGTAAATTGAAGTGTTGCTTAAACCATTTTTACTTGTTCTTACCACCTTCCCGTATACTTAGTTAGTCTTGTATGGCTTACAAGAAAAACACAAGCATTATGAAGCTATCAACAGAAAGAATTCTTAATCAAACAATGAATTGATTTAGCGGGACATAATTTCGAAACAAAAAACAATTTGCTAGATATAACTTAAGCTTTTTGCTTAATAACTGCCTCCCAATAAAAACAAAAACAAACATATATTCTTACTATAAATATTTTTCAAAATAATAGATAAAATATAAGAAAAGACATGCCAATTATTACAACTACAATAATTTATGTTAAACATAAGGCTTACCTATTCCAATCAATGTTGAAAGAAGAAACACTGTTAGCAGAACCTTCATTGTCGTCATTGTGTTGTGAATCTATCATCGAAGCTGCTTTCTTATATATGCAAAGACTTGTCAAATATTCCATGCTTAATTATTTGACGAGTGTTGTCAAAGTGAATATGTAAATTGCAAAAAATATATGCATCGATCAACAGATCAAGGTAAATAAGTTCAAGAGAAAACAAAATTAACTATAAGGCCAATATTATTATGAATTTGTTGAATGTCCCTTCCGTTTGTTAAAATTCCAAGACACAAGTAGAAAAAACAACAAAATAACCAGTTCATTATAAGAAAAATAGAATTTTCCTCGGAGTTTTTTTTGTTATTTTACTTCGGATAAATTTCATGTGTCCGAAACAATTTACTAGATAGGCACTGATGTTCTTCTCATAAAAGATCGTTTATTATTGTAGTGAGTGGTTTATATTGCCAAATAATGAATATGGACCACACAATCCTCGGGAAAACAAACCTCATTTTTTATACTAGTGTTTTGCCATCTTTAGATTTTAGGAACACTAATACATTGCAAGTAATTTTGTATATTTGTCTTCCAATAAGCATTACAGCAAAACCATCCATGGTCAACTTTGCATGAGGAAGATTTTATTAACATGATACCATAATACTATTTGCTCAAAATTTGACATTTATTTTATAACTGTATCAACATACAAACTCTCTTTCTCTTGTTGCAGAAAAATATATCGATCCGCAGAAAACATCATAACATCTAGAAGTACAATGGGCAAACACCAATATTTATTATTTCAATCACTTTAGAGGAGTAAATTAAAGGCGATTACTCCATGTACTTAAGCTTATAAAAACAGAAAGTAACATTAAAACTTGTAATTGATTAATTATAGAATATTAAGAAAGGTATAGACTTAAACAAAAACATACAAGTTTTTATTTGTTTTATTCTTAGCATTTATCGATATTTTTTCAATTGTTTGTTAAACAAAGAAAAGTAATAGGTTGGCCTACATGTACTTAAAACCGCAAGGATGAAAAACTAGACACCTGGTACAATACATATGTACCGTTGATGATTTGACACACTTTGTAAGATTGATTATAATTAACAGGTTGTCTATATGCATTCTGACTATTGATTTGTTCATAAAGTAAAATATGACAGTTGTTACATATCACGTGGTACAGATAAGCGGTCGTATGCAAATGATATTACAATGTAAAAAAGTAAATAAGGCTTATTTATTCAGTACATGCTTTAAATAGCTTCCTTATTACTATTCTATTTTTCAAAACCGCCGTGAAATTTTATACACGTCATGAAACCTCAAACTGCAATACCGGTTTAAACGGAATAATTAGATTGAATGGACCACAATGTGGTATTTTATAAATCAAATTATAAAATATGATATAATATAACCAAATTACATATGGTAAAGGACGGAAGGAAAAATATTACCAAACATCTTATTACTTGTCTGCCAATCTTAGTTTTAAATTTACACTCAACGCATGCATTTCAACGTCCAGATATTTATACCATGTGAATTAATAAATGCATAGTAGTTCATAATATTTGTAGAATTATTTGTTTATGGAGCACATTAAGTTGCCCAACATTTGAATTTTACGAAACTGTTGACCAAATTACAGTACAAACGTTAATATATTCATAATCTTAGAAATTAGATAGTATACGGACACATGATTTTTTTTTAACCATTAACATTATAATATTATGATAAAAAAAATATGTCATTGTTTAAACTGCATTTCTTATACGAGAGGAAAACTGTCATGTAGCGGTTGAATGCTGTCCAATATTTCATAAAGCAAATAAAGGCAACAGTAATGTAATAAGAACGGTACATCTAAATGAAAGTACAAATTACTTAAATTAAAAGTGATATGCCAAATATAAGGCACCCTTAGAATGAAAGATTTAGGGATATTGCGAGGAGATTGTGTTTAACGAGTGCGTATTATAAAAAGAAATATCACATCTA
>NW_027268002.1:0-22500 GCF_963676685.1 Mytilus edulis
GTTTAACCAACGTGTTTAACCAACATGTTTAACCAACGTGTTTAACCAACCAACCAACCAATCAATCAATCAATCAATGCAGGTTTCCGTTTCATGCGTTAAATACGGGATCCAATTTTGAGCCTATCCAATGCGTTTAACCAACGTGTTTAAGCAACATGTTTAAGCAACGTGTTTAACCAACCAACCAACCAACCAACTAATCAACCAACCAATCAATCAATCAATCAATCAATCATGATCATGATCAATAAATCATGTTTCATGAAAAATCGAAATTCAATATTGTTCTTGCGTCACTTCTGAAAAAAAATCCACATGTACTCTGAAACTACAAGTACAATCGACCTCAAAATTTGCAGTCAGCAGGGCATACATGTACTGAAAGTTTATAAAAAAAACTTGGTGCAGATATCTCTCAAAGCTTTTCCTAGAGAAAAGAAATGGCAATGCGTAAAAATCGCTTGCTAGGTCCGTAAATCTCAGTAAAAACCTACAATAAAATGTCCGCTCCGAGATTGAAATACTAATCTGTGTTACAAACAGGTGCTGAAAAATGTACAATATCAGAAAATGATCAATAAATGTGTTTTAAAGTTACACCGGATCAATTAAATCCAAACATGCACTGCTTGTGAACTGTCATCAAAATGTCAATTTCCTACAATGACAAAAGAAATTACATTGTGTTTATTCCGTCTCTATACATGTTGTCTGTTCAAAGTCCCCACCTAAAAAGAAATAAAAAGACTATCTTTTCGTTATTATAAACCCGTGTCACGTGATGTGGCGCGCGCGCTGTACCTAAAATAAAAGAAAAACTTCCAAACTAAACATGAAACTTCTCCGGTAACAATAATATAGACCCCATACAGAAACAAACAAACAAACAAACAAACAAACAACCCCCCCCCCCCCCACAATTCAATTAATTTTAAAGGGGGAAAGACCCCCTACAATTGCTTTTTTAAAGCAATTGATTTATATTGTAAAAAACCTTTTTAACCATTCTGTTCCGTTAATAAAAAAATTAAAAAAATCTCCCCGAGACCCCCTTTTGCCCCACCCCCTTTTTTTTTTAACCCTCCACTTACAACTGAATGTAGGTTGTGTAGTTTTTTCCATATTATTAGGTCTTTCCACTTTTCTGTGGAAAGCCTATTGTATTTGTTCTGATTATTAAGTCTTTCCACTTTTCTGTGGAAAGACTTATTGTTTTTGTTCTGATTATTATTAGGTCTTTCCACTTTTCTGTGGAAAGCCTATTGTATTTGTTCTGATTATTATTATTATTATTTTTTTTTTTTTTTCTTCCGCCAAATTTTGTTCTTGCGATAAATGTTTGTTTCGCAATATGTCGCTTAGATTTTTTTCATATTGTATCGTATAGTTTATGCGCTTTTAAATTTCACCCTGCTAAGCCGAACCATTTTCTTTGTAAGAGTTATCTCCCTATTCACTGTTTGTCATGTGTGTGCATCTCCTTCGTAACAAAATAAGAAAGCGACAAAATTCTTTTTACAAATTGTTCGTTACATCCTCAGAAATTTTTGGCTAATTTGGATCGAAGCGATTCGATGAAATTTTATAGGAGTTATGTACCTTTACGGAATAAATTTGTCGGTATGTTTTTTTAACTCATAAACCTTTAACCGTATAACCCTGGAATGTTTTTATTTGAGTCCCCTGATTCCTAACTTAGAAAATTAGGTCAAGGTCAAAGGTCAAGGTCATATTTTAGATTTTCACATGTCTTTGATTTCCCTATAACTCTTGAACGGTTATAGATACAAAAAAATTAAGCAGTGAAAAATGCTTGGTACTTCAAGGGGCAACTTTTTTACATTATGACTATATTGATTTTACTATCATGTAAGGGACATAACTCCCATCGATGGTTTTTAAAAAGCCATTTTTAGTCAAAACTCTTAAACAAAAGGTCCTTGACCCATAGGGTCTTTTGCAATGACCTTGTGGAGCAATGACCTTGACGAAGGTTACAAGGTCAAAGGTCAAGGTCATCAAATTATGTGGTTTTGGCACTATTTAAACAGTTTTATGTGTGTTTGAATTTCAATCAACCAACCAACCAACCAACCAACCAACCAACCAACCAACCAACCAACCAATCAATCAATCAATCAATCAATGTTTCCGTTTCATGTGTTTGATACGGGATTCAAGGTCTCTTTTTTTTCGCTTGTTTTAATTGAGCCTATCAAACGTGTTTAACCAACATGTTTAACCAATATGTTTAACCAATGTGTTTAACCAACATGTTTAACCAACGTGTTTAACCAACCAACCAACCAACCAACCAATCAATCAATCAATTAATGTTTCCGTTTCATGTGTGAAATACGGGATCCAAGATGTTTTTTTTCGCTTGTTTAAATTGAGCCTATCCAACGTGTTTTAACCAGCCAACGTGTTTCACCAATATGTTTAACCAACGTGTTTAACCAACGTGTTTAACCAACATGTTTAACCAACGTGTTTAACCAACCAACCAATCAATGCATGTTTCCGTTTCATGTGTTAAATACGGGATCCAAGATGGTTTTTTTTTTCGCTTGTTTAAATTGAGCCTATCCAACGTGTTTAACCAGCCAACGTGTTTAACCAATATGTTTAACCAACGTGTTTAACCAACATGTTTAACCAACGTGTTTAACCAACCAACCAACCAATCAATCAATCAATCAATGCAGGTTTCCGTTTCATGCGTTAAATACGGGATCCAATTTTGAGCCTATCCAATGCGTTTAACCAACGTGTTTAAGCAACATGTTTAAGCAACGTGTTTAACCAACCAACCAACCAACCAACTAATCAACCAACCAATCAATCAATCAATCAATCAATCATGATCATGATCAATAAATCATGTTTCATGAAAAATCGAAATTCAATATTGTTCTTGCGTCACTTCTGAAAAAAAATCCACATGTACTCTGAAACTACAAGTACAATCGACCTCAAAATTTGCAGTCAGCAGGGCATACATGTACTGAAAGTTTATAAAAAAAACTTGGTGCAGATATCTCTCAAAGCTTTTCCTAGAGAAAAGAAATGGCAATGCGTAAAAATCGCTTGCTAGGTCCGTAAATCTCAGTAAAAACCTACAATAAAATGTCCGCTCCGAGATTGAAATACTAATCTGTGTTACAAACAGGTGCTGAAAAATGTACAATATCAGAAAATGATCAATAAATGTGTTTTAAAGTTACACCGGATCAATTAAATCCAAAACATGCACTGCTTGTGAACTGTCATCAAAATGTCAATTTCCTACAATGACAAAAGAAATTACATTGTGTTTATTCCGTCTCTATACATGTTGTCTGTTCAAAGTCCCCACCTAAAAAGAAATAAAAAGACTATCTTTTCGTTATTATAAACCCGTGTCACGTGATGTGGCGCGCGCGCTGTACCTAAAATAAAAGAAAAACTTTCCAAACTAAACATGAAACTTCTCCGGTAACAATAATATAGACCCCATACAGAAACAAACAAACAAACAAACAAACAAACAACCCCCCCCCCCACAATTCAATTAATTTTAAGGGGGAGAGACCCCCTACAATTGCTTTTTTAAAGCAATTGATTTATATTGTAAAAAACCTTTTTAACCATTCTGTTCCGTTAATAAAAAAATTAAAAAAATCTCCCCGAGACCCCCTTTTGCCCCACCCCCTTTTTTTTTTAACCCTCCACTTACAACTGAATGTAGGTTGTGTAGTTTTTTCCATATTATTAGGTCTTTCCACTTTTCTGTGGAAAGCCTATTGTATTTGTTCTGATTATTAAGTCTTTCCACTTTTCTGTGGAAAGACTTATTGTTTTTGTTCTGATTATTATTAGGTCTTTCCACTTTTCTGTGGAAAGCCTATTGTATTTGTTCTGATTATTATTATTATTATTTTTTTTTTTTTTTTCTTCCGCCAAATTTTGTTCTTGCGATAAATGTTTGTTTCGCAATATGTCGCTTAGATTTTTTTCATATTGTATCGTATAGTTTATGCGCTTTTAAATTTCACCCTGCTAAGCCGAACCATTTTCTTTGTAAGAGTTATCTCCCTATTCACTGTTTGTCATGTGTGTGCATCTCCTTCGTAACAAAATAAGAAAGCGACAAAATTCTTTTTACAAATTGTTCGTTACATCCTCAGAAATTTTTGGCTAATTTGGATCGAAGCGATTCGATGAAATTTTATAGGAGTTATGTACCTTTACGGAATAAATTTGTCGGTATGTTTTTTTAACTCATAAACCTTTAACCGTATAACCCTGGAATGTTTTTATTTGAGTCCCCTGATTCCTAACTTAGAAAATTAGGTCAAGGTCAAAGGTCAAGGTCATATTTTAGATTTTCACATGTCTTTGATTTCCCTATAACTCTTGAACGGTTATAGATACAAAAAAATTAAGCAGTGAAAAATGCTTGGTACTTCAAGGGGCAACTTTTTTACATTATGACTATATTGATTTTACTATCATGTAAGGGACATAACTCCCATCGATGGTTTTTAAAAAGCCATTTTTAGTCAAAACTCTTAAACAAAAGGTCCTTGACCCATAGGGTCTTTTGCAATGACCTTGTGGAGCAATGACCTTGACGAAGGTTACAAGGTCAAAGGTCAAGGTCATCAAATTATGTGGTTTTGGCACTATTTAAACAGTTTTATGTGTGTTTGAATTTCAATCAACCAACCAACCAACCAACCAACCAACCAACCAACCAACCAACCAACCAATCAATCAATCAATCAATCAATGTTTCCGTTTCATGTGTTTGATACGGGATTCAAGGTCTCTTTTTTTTCGCTTGTTTTAATTGAGCCTATCAAACGTGTTTAACCAACATGTTTAACCAATATGTTTAACCAATGTGTTTAACCAACATGTTTAACCAACGTGTTTAACCAACCAACCAACCAACCAACCAATCAATCAATCAATTAATGTTTCCGTTTCATGTGTGAAATACGGGATCCAAGATGTTTTTTTTCGCTTGTTTAAATTGAGCCTATCCAACGTGTTTAACCAGCCAACGTGTTTCACCAATATGTTTAACCAACGTGTTTAACCAACGTGTTTAACCAACATGTTTAACCAACGTGTTTAACCAACCAACCAATCAATGCATGTTTCCGTTTCATGTGTTAAATACGGGATCCAAGATGGTTTTTTTTTTCGCTTGTTTAAATTGAGCCTATCCAACGTGTTTAACCAGCCAACGTGTTTAACCAATATGTTTAACCAACGTGTTTAACCAACATGTTTAACCAACGTGTTTAACCAACCAACCAACCAATCAATCAATCAATCAATGCAGGTTTCCGTTTCATGCGTTAAATACGGGATCCAATTTTGAGCCTATCCAATGCGTTTAACCAACGTGTTTAAGCAACATGTTTAAGCAACGTGTTTAACCAACCAACCAACCAACCAACTAATCAACCAACCAATCAATCAATCAATCAATCAATCATGATCATGATCAATAAATCATGTTTCATGAAAAATCGAAATTCAATATTGTTCTTGCGTCACTTCTGAAAAAAAATCCACATGTACTCTGAAACTACAAGTACAATCGACCTCAAAATTTGCAGTCAGCAGGGCATACATGTACTGAAAGTTTATAAAAAAACTTGGTGCAGATATCTCTCAAAGCTTTTCCTAGAGAAAAGAAATGGCAATGCGTAAAAATCGCTTGCTAGGTCCGTAAATCTCAGTAAAAACCTACAATAAAATGTCCGCTCCGAGATTGAAATACTAATCTGTGTTACAAACAGGTGCTGAAAAATGTACAATATCAGAAAATGATCAATAAATGTGTTTTAAAGTTACACCGGATCAATTAAATCCAAAACATGCACTGCTTGTGAACTGTCATCAAAATGTCAATTTCCTACAATGACAAAAGAAATTACATTGTGTTTATTCCGTCTCTATACATGTTGTCTGTTCAAAGTCCCCACCTAAAAAGAAATAAAAAGACTATCTTTTCGTTATTATAAACCCGTGTCACGTGATGTGGCGCGCGCGCTGTACCTAAAATAAAAGAAAAACTTTCCAAACTAAACATGAAACTTCTCCGGTAACAATAATATAGACCCCATACAGAAACAAACAAACAAACAAACAAACAAACAACCCCCCCCCCCACAATTCAATTAATTTTAAAGGGGGAGAGACCCCCTACAATTGCTTTTTTAAAGCAATTGATTTATATTGTAAAAAACCTTTTTAACCATTCTGTTCCGTTAATAAAAAATTAAAAAAATCTCCCCGAGACCCCCTTTTGCCCCACCCCCTTTTTTTTTAACCCTCCACTTACAACTGAATGTAGGTTGTGTAGTTTTTTCCATATTATTAGGTCTTTCCACTTTTCTGTGGAAAGCCTATTGTATTTGTTCTGATTATTAAGTCTTTCCACTTTTCTGTGGAAAGACTTATTGTTTTTGTTCTGATTATTATTAGGTCTTTCCACTTTTCTGTGGAAAGCCTATTGTATTTGTTCTGATTATTATTATTATTATTTTTTTTTTTTTTTCTTCCGCCAAATTTTGTTCTTGCGATAAATGTTTGTTTCGCAATATGTCGCTTAGATTTTTTTCATATTGTATCGTATAGTTTATGCGCTTTTAAATTTCACCCTGCTAAGCCGAACCATTTTCTTTGTAAGAGTTATCTCCCTATTCACTGTTTGTCATGTGTGTGCATCTCCTTCGTAACAAAATAAGAAAGCGACAAAATTCTTTTTACAAATTGTTCGTTACATCCTCAGAAATTTTTGGCTAATTTGGATCGAAGCGATTCGATGAAATTTTATAGGAGTTATGTACCTTTACGGAATAAATTTGTCGGTATGTTTTTTTAACTCATAAACCTTTAACCGTATAACCCTGGAATGTTTTTATTTGAGTCCCCTGATTCCTAACTTAGAAAATTAGGTCAAGGTCAAAGGTCAAGGTCATATTTTAGATTTTCACATGTCTTTGATTTCCCTATAACTCTTGAACGGTTATAGATACAAAAAAATTAAGCAGTGAAAAATGCTTGGTACTTCAAGGGGCAACTTTTTTACATTATGACTATATTGATTTTACTATCATGTAAGGGACATAACTCCCATCGATGGTTTTTAAAAAGCCATTTTTAGTCAAAACTCTTAAACAAAAGGTCCTTGACCCATAGGGTCTTTTGCAATGACCTTGTGGAGCAATGACCTTGACGAAGGTTACAAGGTCAAAGGTCAAGGTCATCAAATTATGTGGTTTTGGCACTATTTAAACAGTTTTATGTGTGTTTGAATTTCAATCAACCAACCAACCAACCAACCAACCAACCAACCAACCAACCAACCAACCAATCAATCAATCAATCAATCAATGTTTCCGTTTCATGTGTTTGATACGGGATTCAAGGTCTCTTTTTTTTCGCTTGTTTTAATTGAGCCTATCAAACGTGTTTAACCAACATGTTTAACCAATATGTTTAACCAATGTGTTTAACCAACATGTTTAACCAACGTGTTTAACCAACCAACCAACCAACCAACCAATCAATCAATCAATTAATGTTTCCGTTTCATGTGTGAAATACGGGATCCAAGATGTTTTTTTTCGCTTGTTTAAATTGAGCCTATCCAACGTGTTTAACCAGCCAACGTGTTTCACCAATATGTTTAACCAACGTGTTTAACCAACGTGTTTAACCAACATGTTTAACCAACGTGTTTAACCAACCAACCAATCAATGCATGTTTCCGTTTCATGTGTTAAATACGGGATCCAAGATGGTTTTTTTTTCGCTTGTTTAAATTGAGCCTATCCAACGTGTTTAACCAGCCAACGTGTTTAACCAATATGTTTAACCAACGTGTTTAACCAACATGTTTAACCAACGTGTTTAACCAACCAACCAACCAATCAATCAATCAATCAATGCAGGTTTCCGTTTCATGCGTTAAATACGGGATCCAATTTTGAGCCTATCCAATGCGTTTAACCAACGTGTTTAAGCAACATGTTTAAGCAACGTGTTTAACCAACCAACCAACCAACCAACTAATCAACCAACCAACCAATCAATCAATCAATCAATCAATCATGATCATGATCAATAAATCATGTTTCATGAAAAATCGAAATTCAATATTGTTCTTGCGTCACTTCTGAAAAAAAATCCACATGTACTCTGAAACTACAAGTACAATCGACCTCAAAATTTGCAGTCAGCAGGGCATACATGTACTGAAAGTTTATAAAAAAAACTTGGTGCAGATATCTCTCAAAGCTTTTCCTAGAGAAAAGAAATGGCAATGCGTAAAAATCGCTTGCTAGGTCCGTAAATCTCAGTAAAAACCTACAATAAAATGTCCGCTCCGAGATTGAAATACTAATCTGTGTTACAAACAGGTGCTGAAAAATGTACAATATCAGAAAATGATCAATAAATGTGTTTTAAAGTTACACCGGATCAATTAAATCCAAAACATGCACTGCTTGTGAACTGTCATCAAAATGTCAATTTCCTACAATGACAAAAGAAATTACATTGTGTTTATTCCGTCTCTATACATGTTGTCTGTTCAAAGTCCCCACCTAAAAAGAAATAAAAAGACTATCTTTTCGTTATTATAAACCCGTGTCACGTGATGTGGCGCGCGCGCTGTACCTAAAATAAAAGAAAAACTTTCCAAACTAAACATGAAACTTCTCCGGTAACAATAATATAGACCCCATACAGAAACAAACAAACAAACAAACAAACAAACAACCCCCCCCCCCCCCCCCCACAATTCAATTAATTTTAAAGGGGGAAAGACCCCCTACAATTGCTTTTTTAAAGCAATTGATTTATATTGTAAAAAACCTTTTTAACCATTCTGTTCCGTTAATAAAAAAATTAAAAAAATCTCCCCGAGACCCCCTTTTGCCCCACCCCCTTTTTTTTTAACCCTCCACTTACAACTGAATGTAGGTTGTGTAGTTTTTTCCATATTATTAGGTCTTTCCACTTTTCTGTGGAAAGCCTATTGTATTTGTTCTGATTATTAAGTCTTTCCACTTTTCTGTGGAAAGACTTATTGTTTTTGTTCTGATTATTATTAGGTCTTTCCACTTTTCTGTGGAAAGCCTATTGTATTTGTTCTGATTATTATTATTATTATTTTTTTTTTTTTTTCTTCCGCCAAATTTTGTTCTTGCGATAAATGTTTGTTTCGCAATATGTCGCTTAGATTTTTTTCATATTGTATCGTATAGTTTATGCGCTTTTAAATTTCACCCTGCTAAGCCGAACCATTTTCTTTGTAAGAGTTATCTCCCTATTCACTGTTTGTCATGTGTGTGCATCTCCTTCGTAACAAAATAAGAAAGCGACAAAATTCTTTTTACAAATTGTTCGTTACATCCTCAGAAATTTTTGGCTAATTTGGATCGAAGCGATTCGATGAAATTTTATAGGAGTTATGTACCTTTACGGAATAAATTTGTCGGTATGTTTTTTTAACTCATAAACCTTTAACCGTATAACCCTGGAATGTTTTTATTTGAGTCCCCTGATTCCTAACTTAGAAAATTAGGTCAAGGTCAAAGGTCAAGGTCATATTTTAGATTTTCACATGTCTTTGATTTCCCTATAACTCTTGAACGGTTATAGATACAAAAAAATTAAGCAGTGAAAAATGCTTGGTACTTCAAGGGGCAACTTTTTTACATTATGACTATATTGATTTTACTATCATGTAAGGGACATAACTCCCATCGATGGTTTTTAAAAAGCCATTTTTAGTCAAAACTCTTAACAAAAGGTCCTTGACCCATAGGGTCTTTTGCAATGACCTTGTGGAGCAATGACCTTGACGAAGGTTACAAGGTCAAAGGTCAAGGTCATCAAATTATGTGGTTTTGGCACTATTTAAACAGTTTTATGTGTGTTTGAATTTCAATCAACCAACCAACCAACCAACCAACCAACCAACCAACCAACCAACCAACCAATCAATCAATCAATCAATCAATGTTTCCGTTTCATGTGTTTGATACGGGATTCAAGGTCTCTTTTTTTTCGCTTGTTTTAATTGAGCCTATCAAACGTGTTTAACCAACATGTTTAACCAATATGTTTAACCAATGTGTTTAACCAACATGTTTAACCAACGTGTTTAACCAACCAACCAACCAACCAACCAATCAATCAATCAATTAATGTTTCCGTTTCATGTGTGAAATACGGGATCCAAGATGTTTTTTTTCGCTTGTTTAAATTGAGCCTATCCAACGTGTTTAACCAGCCAACGTGTTTCACCAATATGTTTAACCAACGTGTTTAACCAACGTGTTTAACCAACATGTTTAACCAACGTGTTTAACCAACCAACCAATCAATGCATGTTTCCGTTTCATGTGTTAAATACGGGATCCAAGATGGTTTTTTTTTTCGCTTGTTTAAATTGAGCCTATCCAACGTGTTTAACCAGCCAACGTGTTTAACCAATATGTTTAACCAACGTGTTTAACCAACATGTTTAACCAACGTGTTTAACCAACCAACCAACCAATCAATCAATCAATCAATGCAGGTTTCCGTTTCATGCGTTAAATACGGGATCCAATTTTGAGCCTATCCAATGCGTTTAACCAACGTGTTTAAGCAACATGTTTAAGCAACGTGTTTAACCAACCAACCAACCAACCAACTAATCAACCAACCAACCAATCAATCAATCAATCAATCAATCATGATCATGATCAATAAATCATGTTTCATGAAAAATCGAAATTCAATATTGTTCTTGCGTCACTTCTGAAAAAAAATCCACATGTACTCTGAAACTACAAGTACAATCGACCTCAAAATTTGCAGTCAGCAGGGCATACATGTACTGAAAGTTTATAAAAAAAACTTGGTGCAGATATCTCTCAAAGCTTTTCCTAGAGAAAAGAAATGGCAATGCGTAAAAATCGCTTGCTAGGTCCGTAAATCTCAGTAAAAACCTACAATAAAATGTCCGCTCCGAGATTGAAATACTAATCTGTGTTACAAACAGGTGCTGAAAAATGTACAATATCAGAAAATGATCAATAAATGTGTTTTAAAGTTACACCGGATCAATTAAATCCAAAACATGCACTGCTTGTGAACTGTCATCAAAATGTCAATTTCCTACAATGACAAAAGAAATTACATTGTGTTTATTCCGTCTCTATACATGTTGTCTGTTCAAAGTCCCCACCTAAAAAGAAATAAAAAGACTATCTTTTCGTTATTATAAACCCGTGTCACGTGATGTGGCGCGCGCGCTGTACCTAAAATAAAAGAAAAACTTTCCAAACTAAACATGAAACTTCTCCGGTAACAATAATATAGACCCCATACAGAAACAAACAAACAAACAAACAAACAAACAACCCCCCCCCCCCCCCCACAATTCAATTAATTTTAAAGGGGGAAAGACCCCCTACAATTGCTTTTTTAAAGCAATTGATTTATATTGTAAAAAACCTTTTTAACCATTCTGTTCCGTTAATAAAAAAATTAAAAAAATCTCCCCGAGACCCCCTTTTGCCCCACCCCCTTTTTTTTTTAACCCTCCACTTACAACTGAATGTAGGTTGTGTAGTTTTTTCCATATTATTAGGTCTTTCCACTTTTCTGTGGAAAGCCTATTGTATTTGTTCTGATTATTAAGTCTTTCCACTTTTCTGTGGAAAGACTTATTGTTTTTGTTCTGATTATTATTAGGTCTTTCCACTTTTCTGTGGAAAGCCTATTGTATTTGTTCTGATTATTATTATTATTATTTTTTTTTTTTTTTTCTTCCGCCAAATTTTGTTCTTGCGATAAATGTTTGTTTCGCAATATGTCGCTTAGATTTTTTTCATATTGTATCGTATAGTTTATGCGCTTTTAAATTTCACCCTGCTAAGCCGAACCATTTTCTTTGTAAGAGTTATCTCCCTATTCACTGTTTGTCATGTGTGTGCATCTCCTTCGTAACAAAATAAGAAAGC
Organism: Mytilus edulis; assembly: GCF_963676685.1. Lineage (NCBI taxonomy): Eukaryota > Metazoa > Mollusca > Bivalvia > Mytilida > Mytilidae > Mytilus > Mytilus edulis. The sequence goes on from NW_027268002.1 coordinate 12,030, forward strand.
GACAAAATTCTTTTTACAAATTGTTCGTTACATCCTCAGAAATTTTTGGCTAATTTGGATCGAAGCGATTCGATGAAATTTTATAGGAGTTATGTACCTTTACGGAATAAATTTGTCGGTATGTTTTTTTAACTCATAAACCTTTAACCGTATAACCCTGGAATGTTTTTATTTGAGTCCCCTGATTCCTAACTTAGAAAATTAGGTCAAGGTCAAAGGTCAAGGTCATATTTTAGATTTTCACATGTCTTTGATTTCCCTATAACTCTTGAACGGTTATAGATACAAAAAAATTAAGCAGTGAAAAATGCTTGGTACTTCAAGGGGCAACTTTTTTACATTATGACTATATTGATTTTACTATCATGTAAGGGACATAACTCCCATCGATGGTTTTTAAAAAGCCATTTTTAGTCAAAACTCTTAAACAAAAGGTCCTTGACCCATAGGGTCTTTTGCAATGACCTTGTGGAGCAATGACCTTGACGAAGGTTACAAGGTCAAAGGTCAAGGTCATCAAATTATGTGGTTTTGGCACTATTTAAACAGTTTTATGTGTGTTTGAATTTCAATCAACCAACCAACCAACCAACCAACCAACCAACCAACCAACCAACCAACCAATCAATCAATCAATCAATCAATGTTTCCGTTTCATGTGTTTGATACGGGATTCAAGGTCTCTTTTTTTCGCTTGTTTTAATTGAGCCTATCAAACGTGTTTAACCAACATGTTTAACCAATATGTTTAACCAATGTGTTTAACCAACATGTTTAACCAACGTGTTTAACCAACCAACCAACCAACCAACCAATCAATCAATCAATTAATGTTTCCGTTTCATGTGTGAAATACGGGATCCAAGATGTTTTTTTTCGCTTGTTTAAATTGAGCCTATCCAACGTGTTTAACCAGCCAACGTGTTTCACCAATATGTTTAACCAACGTGTTTAACCAACGTGTTTAACCAACATGTTTAACCAACGTGTTTAACCAACCAACCAATCAATGCATGTTTCCGTTTCATGTGTTAAATACGGGATCCAAGATGGTTTTTTTTTTCGCTTGTTTAAATTGAGCCTATCCAACGTGTTTAACCAGCCAACGTGTTTAACCAATATGTTTAACCAACGTGTTTAACCAACATGTTTAACCAACGTGTTTAACCAACCAACCAACCAATCAATCAATCAATCAATGCAGGTTTCCGTTTCATGCGTTAAATACGGGATCCAATTTTGAGCCTATCCAATGCGTTTAACCAACGTGTTTAAGCAACATGTTTAAGCAACGTGTTTAACCAACCAACCAACCAACCAACTAATCAACCAACCAATCAATCAATCAATCAATCAATCATGATCATGATCAATAAATCATGTTTCATGAAAAATCGAAATTCAATATTGTTCTTGCGTCACTTCTGAAAAAAAATCCACATGTACTCTGAAACTACAAGTACAATCGACCTCAAAATTTGCAGTCAGCAGGGCATACATGTACTGAAAGTTTATAAAAAAAACTTGGTGCAGATATCTCTCAAAGCTTTTCCTAGAGAAAAGAAATGGCAATGCGTAAAAATCGCTTGCTAGGTCCGTAAATCTCAGTAAAAACCTACAATAAAATGTCCGCTCCGAGATTGAAATACTAATCTGTGTTACAAACAGGTGCTGAAAAATGTACAATATCAGAAAATGATCAATAAATGTGTTTTAAAGTTACACCGGATCAATTAAATCCAAAACATGCACTGCTTGTGAACTGTCATCAAAATGTCAATTTCCTACAATGACAAAAGAAATTACATTGTGTTTATTCCGTCTCTATACATGTTGTCTGTTCAAAGTCCCCACCTAAAAAGAAATAAAAAGACTATCTTTTCGTTATTATAAACCCGTGTCACGTGATGTGGCGCGCGCGCTGTACCTAAAATAAAAGAAAAACTTTCCAAACTAAACATGAAACTTCTCCGGTAACAATAATATAGACCCCATACAGAAACAAACAAACAAACAAACAAACAAACAACCCCCCCCCCCCCCCCACAATTCAATTAATTTTAAAGGGGGAAAGACCCCCTACAATTGCTTTTTTAAAGCAATTGATTTATATTGTAAAAAACCTTTTTAACCATTCTGTTCCGTTAATAAAAAATTAAAAAAATCTCCCCGAGACCCCCTTTTGCCCCACCCCCTTTTTTTTTTAACCCTCCACTTACAACTGAATGTAGGTTGTGTAGTTTTTTCCATATTATTAGGTCTTTCCACTTTTCTGTGGAAAGCCTATTGTATTTGTTCTGATTATTAAGTCTTTCCACTTTTCTGTGGAAAGACTTATTGTTTTTGTTCTGATTATTATTAGGTCTTTCCACTTTTCTGTGGAAAGCCTATTGTATTTGTTCTGATTATTATTATTATTATTTTTTTTTTTTTTTTCTTCCGCCAAATTTTGTTCTTGCGATAAATGTTTGTTTCGCAATATGTCGCTTAGATTTTTTTCATATTGTATCGTATAGTTTATGCGCTTTTAAATTTCACCCTGCTAAGCCGAACCATTTTCTTTGTAAGAGTTATCTCCCTATTCACTGTTTGTCATGTGTGTGCATCTCCTTCGTAACAAAATAAGAAAGCGACAAAATTCTTTTTACAAATTGTTCGTTACATCCTCAGAAATTTTTGGCTAATTTGGATCGAAGCGATTCGATGAAATTTTATAGGAGTTATGTACCTTTACGGAATAAATTTGTCGGTATGTTTTTTTAACTCATAAACCTTTAACCGTATAACCCTGGAATGTTTTTATTTGAGTCCCCTGATTCCTAACTTAGAAAATTAGGTCAAGGTCAAAGGTCAAGGTCATATTTTAGATTTTCACATGTCTTTGATTTCCCTATAACTCTTGAACGGTTATAGATACAAAAAAATTAAGCAGTGAAAAATGCTTGGTACTTCAAGGGGCAACTTTTTTACATTATGACTATATTGATTTTACTATCATGTAAGGGACATAACTCCCATCGATGGTTTTTAAAAAGCCATTTTTAGTCAAAACTCTTAAACAAAAGGTCCTTGACCCATAGGGTCTTTTGCAATGACCTTGTGGAGCAATGACCTTGACGAAGGTTACAAGGTCAAAGGTCAAGGTCATCAAATTATGTGGTTTTGGCACTATTTAAACAGTTTTATGTGTGTTTGAATTTCAATCAACCAACCAACCAACCAACCAACCAACCAACCAACCAACCAACCAACCAATCAATCAATCAATCAATCAATGTTTCCGTTTCATGTGTTTGATACGGGATTCAAGGTCTCTTTTTTTTCGCTTGTTTTAATTGAGCCTATCAAACGTGTTTAACCAACATGTTTAACCAATATGTTTAACCAATGTGTTTAACCAACATGTTTAACCAACGTGTTTAACCAACCAACCAACCAACCAACCAATCAATCAATCAATTAATGTTTCCGTTTCATGTGTGAAATACGGGATCCAAGATGTTTTTTTTCGCTTGTTTAAATTGAGCCTATCCAACGTGTTTAACCAGCCAACGTGTTTCACCAATATGTTTAACCAACGTGTTTAACCAACGTGTTTAACCAACATGTTTAACCAACGTGTTTAACCAACCAACCAATCAATGCATGTTTCCGTTTCATGTGTTAAATACGGGATCCAAGATGGTTTTTTTTTTCGCTTGTTTAAATTGAGCCTATCCAACGTGTTTAACCAGCCAACGTGTTTAACCAATATGTTTAACCAACGTGTTTAACCAACATGTTTAACCAACGTGTTTAACCAACCAACCAACCAATCAATCAATCAATCAATGCAGGTTTCCGTTTCATGCGTTAAATACGGGATCCAATTTTGAGCCTATCCAATGCGTTTAACCAACGTGTTTAAGCAACATGTTTAAGCAACGTGTTTAACCAACCAACCAACCAACCAACTAATCAACCAACCAATCAATCAATCAATCAATCAATCATGATCATGATCAATAAATCATGTTTCATGAAAAATCGAAATTCAATATTGTTCTTGCGTCACTTCTGAAAAAAAATCCACATGTACTCTGAAACTACAAGTACAATCGACCTCAAAATTTGCAGTCAGCAGGGCATACATGTACTGAAAGTTTATAAAAAAAACTTGGTGCAGATATCTCTCAAAGCTTTTCCTAGAGAAAAGAAATGGCAATGCGTAAAAATCGCTTGCTAGGTCCGTAAATCTCAGTAAAAACCTACAATAAAATGTCCGCTCCGAGATTGAAATACTAATCTGTGTTACAAACAGGTGCTGAAAAATGTACAATATCAGAAAATGATCAATAAATGTGTTTTAAAGTTACACCGGATCAATTAAATCCAAAACATGCACTGCTTGTGAACTGTCATCAAAATGTCAATTTCCTACAATGACAAAAGAAATTACATTGTGTTTATTCCGTCTCTATACATGTTGTCTGTTCAAAGTCCCCACCTAAAAAGAAATAAAAAGACTATCTTTTCGTTATTATAAACCCGTGTCACGTGATGTGGCGCGCGCGCTGTACCTAAAATAAAAGAAAAACTTTCCAAACTAAACATGAAACTTCTCCGGTAACAATAATATAGACCCCATACAGAAACAAACAAACAAACAAACAAACAAACAACCCCCCCCCCCCCACAATTCAATTAATTTTAAAGGGGGAAAGACCCCCTACAATTGCTTTTTTAAAGCAATTGATTTATATTGTAAAAAACCTTTTTAACCATTCTGTTCCGTTAATAAAAAAATTAAAAAAATCTCCCCGAGACCCCCTTTTGCCCCACCCCCTTTTTTTTTTAACCCTCCACTTACAACTGAATGTAGGTTGTGTAGTTTTTTCCATATTATTAGGTCTTTCCACTTTTCTGTGGAAAGCCTATTGTATTTGTTCTGATTATTAAGTCTTTCCACTTTTCTGTGGAAAGACTTATTGTTTTTGTTCTGATTATTATTAGGTCTTTCCACTTTTCTGTGGAAAGCCTATTGTATTTGTTCTGATTATTATTATTATTATTTTTTTTTTTTTTTCTTCCGCCAAATTTTGTTCTTGCGATAAATGTTTGTTTCGCAATATGTCGCTTAGATTTTTTTCATATTGTATCGTATAGTTTATGCGCTTTTAAATTTCACCCTGCTAAGCCGAACCATTTTCTTTGTAAGAGTTATCTCCCTATTCACTGTTTGTCATGTGTGTGCATCTCCTTCGTAACAAAATAAGAAAGCGACAAAATTCTTTTTACAAATTGTTCGTTACATCCTCAGAAATTTTTGGCTAATTTGGATCGAAGCGATTCGATGAAATTTTATAGGAGTTATGTACCTTTACGGAATAAATTTGTCGGTATGTTTTTTTAACTCATAAACCTTTAACCGTATAACCCTGGAATGTTTTTATTTGAGTCCCCTGATTCCTAACTTAGAAAATTAGGTCAAGGTCAAAGGTCAAGGTCATATTTTAGATTTTCACATGTCTTTGATTTCCCTATAACTCTTGAACGGTTATAGATACAAAAAAATTAAGCAGTGAAAAATGCTTGGTACTTCAAGGGGCAACTTTTTTACATTATGACTATATTGATTTTACTATCATGTAAGGGACATAACTCCCATCGATGGTTTTTAAAAAGCCATTTTTAGTCAAAACTCTTAAACAAAAGGTCCTTGACCCATAGGGTCTTTTGCAATGACCTTGTGGAGCAATGACCTTGACGAAGGTTACAAGGTCAAAGGTCAAGGTCATCAAATTATGTGGTTTTGGCACTATTTAAACAGTTTTATGTGTGTTTGAATTTCAATCAACCAACCAACCAACCAACCAACCAACCAACCAACCAACCAACCAACCAATCAATCAATCAATCAATCAATGTTTCCGTTTCATGTGTTTGATACGGGATTCAAGGTCTCTTTTTTTTTCGCTTGTTTTAATTGAGCCTATCAAACGTGTTTAACCAACATGTTTAACCAATATGTTTAACCAATGTGTTTAACCAACATGTTTAACCAACGTGTTTAACCAACCAACCAACCAACCAACCAATCAATCAATCAATTAATGTTTCCGTTTCATGTGTGAAATACGGGATCCAAGATGTTTTTTTTCGCTTGTTTAAATTGAGCCTATCCAACGTGTTTAACCAGCCAACGTGTTTCACCAATATGTTTAACCAACGTGTTTAACCAACGTGTTTAACCAACATGTTTAACCAACGTGTTTAACCAACCAACCAATCAATGCATGTTTCCGTTTCATGTGTTAAATACGGGATCCAAGATGGTTTTTTTTTTCGCTTGTTTAAATTGAGCCTATCCAACGTGTTTAACCAGCCAACGTGTTTAACCAATATGTTTAACCAACGTGTTTAACCAACATGTTTAACCAACGTGTTTAACCAACCAACCAACCAATCAATCAATCAATCAATGCAGGTTTCCGTTTCATGCGTTAAATACGGGATCCAATTTTGAGCCTATCCAATGCGTTTAACCAACGTGTTTAAGCAACATGTTTAAGCAACGTGTTTAACCAACCAACCAACCAACCAACTAATCAACCAACCAATCAATCAATCAATCAATCAATCATGATCATGATCAATAAATCATGTTTCATGAAAAATCGAAATTCAATATTGTTCTTGCGTCACTTCTGAAAAAAAATCCACATGTACTCTGAAACTACAAGTACAATCGACCTCAAAATTTGCAGTCAGCAGGGCATACATGTACTGAAAGTTTATAAAAAAAACTTGGTGCAGATATCTCTCAAAGCTTTTCCTAGAGAAAAGAAATGGCAATGCGTAAAAATCGCTTGCTAGGTCCGTAAATCTCAGTAAAAACCTACAATAAAATGTCCGCTCCGAGATTGAAATACTAATCTGTGTTACAAACAGGTGCTGAAAAATGTACAATATCAGAAAATGATCAATAAATGTGTTTTAAAGTTACACCGGATCAATTAAATCCAAAACATGCACTGCTTGTGAACTGTCATCAAAATGTCAATTTCCTACAATGACAAAAGAAATTACATTGTGTTTATTCCGTCTCTATACATGTTGTCTGTTCAAAGTCCCCACCTAAAAAGAAATAAAAAGACTATCTTTTCGTTATTATAAACCCGTGTCACGTGATGTGGCGCGCGCGCTGTACCTAAAATAAAAGAAAAACTTTCCAAACTAAACATGAAACTTCTCCGGTAACAATAATATAGACCCCATACAGAAACAAACAAACAAACAAACAAACAAACAACCCCCCCCCCCCACAATTCAATTAATTTTAAAGGGGGAAAGACCCCCTACAATTGCTTTTTTAAAGCAATTGATTTATATTGTAAAAAACCTTTTTAACCATTCTGTTCCGTTAATAAAAAAATTAAAAAAATCTCCCCGAGACCCCCTTTTGCCCCACCCCCTTTTTTTTTTAACCCTCCACTTACAACTGAATGTAGGTTGTGTAGTTTTTTCCATATTATTAGGTCTTTCCACTTTTCTGTGGAAAGCCTATTGTATTTGTTCTGATTATTAAGTCTTTCCACTTTTCTGTGGAAAGACTTATTGTTTTTGTTCTGATTATTATTAGGTCTTTCCACTTTTCTGTGGAAAGCCTATTGTATTTGTTCTGATTATTATTATTATTATTTTTTTTTTTTTTTCTTCCGCCAAATTTTGTTCTTGCGATAAATGTTTGTTTCGCAATATGTCGCTTAGATTTTTTTCATATTGTATCGTATAGTTTATGCGCTTTTAAATTTCACCCTGCTAAGCCGAACCATTTTCTTTGTAAGAGTTATCTCCCTATTCACTGTTTGTCATGTGTGTGCATCTCCTTCGTAACAAAATAAGAAAGCGACAAAATTCTTTTTACAAATTGTTCGTTACATCCTCAGAAATTTTTGGCTAATTTGGATCGAAGCGATTCGATGAAATTTTATAGGAGTTATGTACCTTTACGGAATAAATTTGTCGGTATGTTTTTTTAACTCATAAACCTTTAACCGTATAACCCTGGAATGTTTTTATTTGAGTCCCCTGATTCCTAACTTAGAAAATTAGGTCAAGGTCAAAGGTCAAGGTCATATTTTAGATTTTCACATGTCTTTGATTTCCCTATAACTCTTGAACGGTTATAGATACAAAAAAATTAAGCAGTGAAAAATGCTTGGTACTTCAAGGGGCAACTTTTTTACATTATGACTATATTGATTTTACTATCATGTAAGGGACATAACTCCCATCGATGGTTTTTAAAAAGCCATTTTTAGTCAAAACTCTTAAACAAAAGGTCCTTGACCCATAGGGTCTTTTGCAATGACCTTGTGGAGCAATGACCTTGACGAAGGTTACAAGGTCAAAGGTCAAGGTCATCAAATTATGTGGTTTTGGCACTATTTAAACAGTTTTATGTGTGTTTGAATTTCAATCAACCAACCAACCAACCAACCAACCAACCAACCAACCAACCAACCAACCAATCAATCAATCAATCAATCAATGTTTCCGTTTCATGTGTTTGATACGGGATTCAAGGTCTCTTTTTTTTCGCTTGTTTTAATTGAGCCTATCAAACGTGTTTAACCAACATGTTTAACCAATATGTTTAACCAATGTGTTTAACCAACATGTTTAACCAACGTGTTTAACCAACCAACCAACCAACCAACCAATCAATCAATCAATTAATGTTTCCGTTTCATGTGTGAAATACGGGATCCAAGATGTTTTTTTTCGCTTGTTTAAATTGAGCCTATCCAACGTGTTTAACCAGCCAACGTGTTTCACCAATATGTTTAACCAACGTGTTTAACCAACGTGTTTAACCAACATGTTTAACCAACGTGTTTAACCAACCAACCAATCAATGCATGTTTCCGTTTCATGTGTTAAATACGGGATCCAAGATGGTTTTTTTTTTCGCTTGTTTAAATTGAGCCTATCCAACGTGTTTAACCAGCCAACGTGTTTAACCAATATGTTTAACCAACGTGTTTAACCAACATGTTTAACCAACGTGTTTAACCAACCAACCAACCAATCAATCAATCAATCAATGCAGGTTTCCGTTTCATGCGTTAAATACGGGATCCAATTTTGAGCCTATCCAATGCGTTTAACCAACGTGTTTAAGCAACATGTTTAAGCAACGTGTTTAACCAACCAACCAACCAACCAACTAATCAACCAACCAATCAATCAATCAATCAATCAATCATGATCATGATCAATAAATCATGTTTCATGAAAAATCGAAATTCAATATTGTTCTTGCGTCACTTCTGAAAAAAAATCCACATGTACTCTGAAACTACAAGTACAATCGACCTCAAAATTTGCAGTCAGCAGGGCATACATGTACTGAAAGTTTATAAAAAAAACTTGGTGCAGATATCTCTCAAAGCTTTTCCTAGAGAAAAGAAATGGCAATGCGTAAAAATCGCTTGCTAGGTCCGTAAATCTCAGTAAAAACCTACAATAAAATGTCCGCTCCGAGATTGAAATACTAATCTGTGTTACAAACAGGTGCTGAAAAATGTACAATATCAGAAAATGATCAATAAATGTGTTTTAAAGTTACACCGGATCAATTAAATCCAAAACATGCACTGCTTGTGAACTGTCATCAAAATGTCAATTTCCTACAATGACAAAAGAAATTACATTGTGTTTATTCCGTCTCTATACATGTTGTCTGTTCAAAGTCCCCACCTAAAAAGAAATAAAAAGACTATCTTTTCGTTATTATAAACCCGTGTCACGTGATGTGGCGCGCGCGCTGTACCTAAAATAAAAGAAAAACTTTCCAAACTAAACATGAAACTTCTCCGGTAACAATAATATAGACCCCATACAGAAACAAACAAACAAACAAACAAACAAACAACCCCCCCCCCCCCACAATTCAATTAATTTTAAAGGGGAGAGACCCCCTACAATTGCTTTTTTAAAGCAATTGATTTATATTGTAAAAAACCTTTTTAACCATTCTGTTCCGTTAATAAAAAAATTAAAAAAATCTCCCCGAGACCCCCTTTTGCCCCACCCCCTTTTTTTTTTAACCCTCCACTTACAACTGAATGTAGGTTGTGTAGTTTTTTCCATATTATTAGGTCTTTCCACTTTTCTGTGGAAAGCCTATTGTATTTGTTCTGATTATTAAGTCTTTCCACTTTTCTGTGGAAAGACTTATTGTTTTTGTTCTGATTATTATTAGGTCTTTCCACTTTTCTGTGGAAAGCCTATTGTATTTGTTCTGATTATTATTATTATTATTTTTTTTTTTTTTTCTTCCGCCAAATTTTGTTCTTGCGATAAATGTTTGTTTCGCAATATGTCGCTTAGATTTTTTTCATATTGTATCGTATAGTTTATGCGCTTTTAAATTTCACCCTGCTAAGCCGAACCATTTTCTTTGTAAGAGTTATCTCCCTATTCA